>NC_047106.1:118073823-118358823 GCF_902500255.1 Thalassophryne amazonica | reverse complement strand
AAAAAGCTGCTGAGGAAAACACGTAAATAATCACTTCAGATTATTTTCTGCCAATAAGAAGAACCCAGAGACGAGCTGTGGATGGGCTGTCACTATATTCACTGTCAAGATGCGTCACTCAAAATTAATCCATGAACACATGGTAACTAAGGAGTACTTTGTTGAGTGCATGAATCAATCAAGAGCTAACAATCCCCCAGAAATGGAAGTCCATAACTAACATTTGAAGTAATCAATGTTTTAAATCAGAGGTGAAAGGTCATGGCCAGTAAAGACTTCTGTTGTGGCCTAGATATTCTATTTCAATTTCAATTTATTTTCATTTATATAGCACCAAATCACAACAGAGTTGCCTCAAGGCGCTACACACAAGTAAGGTCTAACCTTACTAACCCCCAGAGCAGCAGTGTTAAGGAAAAACTCCCTCTGAGGAAGAAACCTCAAGCAGACCAGTCTCAAAGGGGTGACCCTCTGCTTGTCTGCTTATCAGAATGAATGAATGCATGAACAGGTCAACATTAAAGCACAACATTAAAGTGCAATTTGCAGCAACAGCCAGTTTCCCTAATGTAATTGGAGCTATTGACTGCATACACAGTTCTGTAAACGCACCATCATATGATTAACTTGTTTTTGTTATTAGGAAACATTTTCATTCCATCAGTGGTCAAATCATATGTGATGCGCAAATGCATTGGGTTGCGTTGGGAACAGGCTTGAGGCTAGCACAGTGCACGATGGGTAGCTGCTTGGTGGTTAAATAGGTTATTTGTGTAATTGTTCCGAATGAAAATCAGCATGGGCACATCTGGACATGTGTGCATTCAAATATGTTTTCTGTTATTATTAATTTTTTTATCTCTTGATGGTGAAACTAGAGTGGCAGAGCTTCTTAACAAGCCCCCGATTGTCTCCCTGTGTTCAGTATTTGTCAATAAATGCATGCGTAATGTTGTGAATATCACACACTATCAGTCACGGCACACCTCATTTTAATTTATGTGTGTGTGTGTGTGTGTGTGTGTGTGTGTGTGTGCGCTGCTCTGAGCCACAGTGTCTACGGCCTCACAGGACATGAAAACAGGACATGTCCTGGGAAAACAGGACATTTGGTCACCCTAGCCTTGAGCATTTTGCTTTTATATGGAATGTTGTTTCATGTCTCTGCTGTGTTGTATTTTCAGGGGTGACGTACACCATGTTGGTGGTTTTTCATAAGTTCCCAAATCCCTGTCAGTGTCCCGTCAAGATGAACTACCCATTGAGATGAGCTCCAGCATGCAAATGCAAATGCACATGTGCATCTCTCTCTACCCTGGATTTTAACACCTCAGCCATCGCGTTGAGCTACCTCACTCTTTACTGCGCAACTGCACATATGCTTTAACACCTCACCCATTGCGTTGAGCTGTAAAATGTATTGTTTTAACTAAATGCAGTTTTGAAAAGTGTACACTGTAATTTACCAATCTGTGTACTAGGCATGGGATGATATTGATTTTTTTCTGTCATGATTATCTTGGCCATAGTAATTGAGTTTAACGATGTGTACAAGTTTAGAAAGTCTTTCAAATACTGGAATCACAACAGTACATTTTATTGTAGGCTAAAACTAATATTTTTATTGTATAGTTTTTCCTATGGGCCAATATCAACTGAACTTATACTAAATATAATCTGTCCAATAAAGTCCAAAGGACAATGAGGTGCAAATAAATGAGGATTATTGTGATGAACGATTATTGCAATAATAAAAAAAATAGCCTCCAGGTTAAGAATACTTACCTTTTTATAGCGAATACATTTTACGCATTATTACGTTTGGATGAACAATTTATACATTTATTTGCCCGTCAAAATAAGATGACTCTGTCAAGAATCATATATTCAGTGAATGAAAGTGAAACGCAATAGGTAGTTCAACTCGATGGGGGAACTCATCTCAACACACATAACTGTCTATTTACGCTACGCGGAGCTCAACTCGACGGGGGAACTCCTCTCCACACGTAACTGTCGATTTACGCTATGGGGAGCTAGGGCTGAAACGATTAATCGAGTAACTCAAATAATTTGATTAGAAAAAATGTTCGAGGCAAATTCTGTGCCTCAAAGCTATGTTTAATGTTGTAGTACATATGCCAGGCCCGTGTGTGGTACTGTAATGTCCCCAGAAAAAAAAACAGAAGAAGACTAGAGCATGCCCATAAACCTTGTAAAGGCTAATCCAAAAGCTACTGCTCTCCAACCTGACACACAGAGTAAAATAAAGCCTTTTAAGAGAAAGAGGGTCCACGTTGATCATCTGACATAGACTGACTGTGCATTTAAAGTGAAGCTGTGTTTTGTCTATTTTAAAAAAACACAGTCCGCTCTACGTGGGGAGTGACTCTACCCAGTGTGAGGGGCTCTCAGCACTCTGCTCACACCGGGTGAGTCAAAGTTCTGTCCCCGGCCACACTGACAAACAGTTTTTGAAAGATCCTCTCAGCAAAAGTCCACTCTTTCTTATGTTTTGCTCAGATTCGCATTGGGTGTTTCACTTTTTAATTTTCGCTTTTTTGGGCAACACACAATGCTTCACAAAACACTGTAACTTAAATAAAATAATAAAAATTAAAAAACTGACTGCAAGGCTTGCATTTTCAACCTCCAGCTGAAATGCATCTACTGAATTGCAGAGGAAGAGGGATAAAAAAAATTTTAATGCAACTTTTTATCCAATTACTCGATTAATCGCCAGAATAATTGATAGAATACTTGATTACTAAAATAATCGATAGCTGCAGCCCTACGGGGAGCTCAACTCGACTGGGGAACTCATCTCGACACATGCAATTATCGAGTTACGCTACGGGAAGCTCAACTCGACTGGGGAACTCATCTTGAGACACGTAATTATCAAGTTACGCTACGGGAGCTCAACTCGAATGGGGAACTCATCTTGAAACACATGATTATCAAGTAACGCTATGGGGAGCTCAACTCGACAGGAGAACTCATCTCGACACGCGTTATTGTCCATTCATGCTATGGGGAGCTCAACTCGACAGGGTAACTCATCTCGACAAACGTAATTATTGAGTTACACTACGGGGAGCTCAACTCGACGGGGGACGCATCTCAACACACGTAATTATCGAGTTATGCTACGGGGAGCTCAATTCGACTGGGGAACACATCTCGAAACATGTAATTATCGAGTTATGCTACGGGGAGCTCAACTCTACAGGGGAACTCATTTCGACACACGTAATTATCGAGTTATGCTACGGGGAGCTCAACTCTACAGGGGAACACATCTCGAAACACGTAATTATCGAGTTATGCTACGGGGAGCTCAAATCGACAGGGGTACTCATCTCGACACACGTAACTGTCGATTCACGCTATGGGGAGCTCAGCTCGACGGGGTAACTCATCTCAACACACGTAATTATCAAATTACGCTACGGGGAGCTTAACTCAACGGGGGAACTCATCTCAACAGACGAGGGGAGCTCAACTCGACTGGGGAACTCATCTCGACACACGCCATTATCAAGTTACGCTAAGAGGAGCTCAACTCGACAGGGGAACTCATCTCGATACATGTAACTGTCAATTCACACTATGGGGAGCTCAACTCGTCTGGGTAACTCATCTCGACACGTCATTATCGAGTTACGCTATGGGGAGCTCAACTCGACGGGGGAACTCATCTCGACACACGTAACTGTCGATTCCAGCTATGGGGAGCTCAACTCCACTGGGGAACTCATCTTGACGCATCTAACTGTCGATTCCAGCTACGGAGAGCTCAACTCCACTGGGGAACTCATCTCAACACACGTAATTATCGAGTTACACTACGGGGAGCTCAACTCGATGGGGGGCCTCATCTCGACACACGTAACTGTCGATTTATGCTATGGGGAGCTCAACTCAACAGAACACCAGCACCCCTCCTACAGAGGACTATACCCCAGAAGGACCACGACTCAAGACCACAACTCTTGTTTCCCCAGAACATCACAATCTTGTAGTTAATGTATCACATCCATGTACTAATCAACTAGTGTTTCAGTGCCAGCATTTTGGACACAATACACATTATTTGGTTTATTCCACACTATCATGCAGTAGATAAATAATGTTCTTTTATTTGACATATTAACAGCAGTTTGCCTACTTTACTGCACCTTGGCCTCTTTGGTACTGCAAATTCTTTTTGTATGTGTACTTTCTTGGCTATTAAGAGTGATTTTGAAAGAGCTGAGCTTGGCCTGAAGAAAGAATCATTAAATTCTGGGGTCGGATCCAGAGAAACAAGCAGATTGTGAAAAGTTTTAAGTTTTTACCCTCACTTCACCCCAGTGGCGTGAACAAAATATTAAGTGATCCCTTGTGTATGTGTCCAAATAACTTGAGTAACATTTTCAGCACCAGACTTTCTTCAGCAATACATCTGCAATCGACTTTAAAATCTTACACAAGACACAGTATCAATGTGGCTTAGTCCTCAAAAATAAACAGGATCTCTGTCCACTCTTGGATTTTTGTTTGTTTGTATTTTGAGGTTTCATGAATAAATTATATGTATAAGCCTGAAGAATTAAAAAGAATGTGGGACATTTTCATGTCAATCGAGTTGCTTAAAAATGATCCGGATCATTGTTTTTAATGGATCTGAAAGCAAAAATATATATATATATATTTTTGTACTTTTATATTTTATGGCCTCAAGGTTTGATCCATTCTGTCCAAAATTAAACATTTTATCTGTGATTTACAGACAACAATTCCACCGTGTTTAATCCATATCAGCTCCAGTCTACTTGATTGAAATGGTCAACTTTCAGTCTGCCCCTTAAATAACACCACATTTCACGTGACCAATAAAAAGATATTACTTCATTTCAGTATTTGAATGTATCTTTGGAAGTAAATTGACCTATTCCTCAAAAAAGCCATTCTGAATATTCCCTGTGTTCTATATAAACATCGGGCTCAAATTTTGATTTTGGCCTGAGACACTAACCGTTAAATGATTTTTTAATAAATCACTTTGTAGTCAGCTGAACCTCAAACATCCCACCAAGTTTTGCGCAAATCAGATCAAAACTCTTATATGTTGTTCACACTTACATATGGGCAAACAGGACCGAAACCAATAAAAAAAAAAGTCATGCTTTTTCGCCACACGTGGGTGTAATTCCGAAAATCATCTAAACCGATAGGTTTGCAGTGTTTGTACTGAAGGTGGAGATACTGTTCTCAGTCACGAAACTGCTCTAAAAATAAACCCAAATAAGGGAAAACAGATTTCTGACATACAGCAACCCAGATCTGGATTACCTCCAAAATTCAGTGGAGTCTTCCATGTCCTAATATCTATCTGTGGTGCAAATTTGGTGAGGATCTGTGAAGTGGTTTTGACATAATCCTTCAAAGCCTATATAAAGTGAAATCTTGATCCAGAATCCGGATCTGGTTCACCTTCAAAATTTAATGGAGTTGTCAGAGTGTTCCATTATACATAATACAAAATGGCCAACGCACACCCAAAATGTCCTTGTATTTGACACAACCATCTGATTCTTTTTATAGCTGTCTAATTGATAAAACCAAAGTATTTGCATCTATTTGGACAGCATGATGGAACACTCTGATTTGTTGCGTGACACACAAACATACACTATAAAATTTTTACATACCGCCTTGAACACAATGTGAGCATGACACCCGCCTATAACCGCAGACTTCATTTTGCAGCCAATCACATAGTCACTGATTCACAACAGGCTAAGGACCGCCCACATGGGGTCGACCTTGACTCAGGAATAAAAGTTAGTGCAGAAGAAAAATTGAGGCTCTTTGTCCCAACGTTGTATGTGGTTCGTTCAAAGACCCCACTGCTGCTAGATGAATCTCTGTAATCAGTGTAGGCACCTTTCAGTAGAACATCTAAACTTTGAAGTCCGTTTCCTGTCCAGTTCTATTTGAGATCACTCACCACATAAAAGAACCTAACAGAGTCTTCCACATTTTCAATGCAATCAGTGCATTTTGGATTTGGAATGCAAACACTGTCACAGACTAAATGGCTAATTAATGTAGTGGCATAGATCAAGCTAAAAACATTCGCAGTAAACTGCTTCTTGTCTCTGCTGAACAGATGAAAATGCGAATAGAAGTGTCCTGTACCACGAAGGTAAATGCACACATATATACCTCACTAAATGTCAAGAAACTTTTTAAAATGACGATTATACAGTTTGCCACTTACATAGCCAAGCCATGGTCCAACAGCACTGCTCTCGACTGAGTGATGACAAGTCAGCTGTTGGTGATGGGTTGTGTCTTGAGAAGAATGAGCTCCTCATTGGCAAAAGCCTTGTAATCACTCAGTGGACAGCAGCGCCGAGAGAAGAGAGCTAGGCTATGGTAAATGGCTAACTGTATTATCGGTCGGGTAAAAAAGTTTATTTAGAATTACTGAGGTAACCATTTGTTTGTTTACCTTCCCAGGATCATCTAAAAACAGATGTTACAGTAACTAGAACTACCACATATATAATGAGGTGATACAGTGATAAGGGGTTCTGTGACATACGTAACAGTGGGCTCAAATAAGTTGTTTCAGGCCTAAATTTTGCCCTCAACAAAACAAGACTTTCAGGTTTTTTAACATGTAAAAAAAAACTGTCCCTTCGGCCGCTTGCTTGTTCACACTCGGGCTCGCCACAAATCCAAGGTGGATCTGCATGTTGAATTGGCACAAATTAGTTTTACACCAGACGCCCTTCCTGACACAATTTCAATTCAATTTATTTTCATTTATATAGCGCCAAATCACAACAGAGTTGGCTCAAAGCGCTTCACACAAGTAAGGTCTAACCTTACTAACCCCCAGAGCAGCAGTGGTAAGGAAAAACTCCCTCTGAGGAAGAAACCTCAAGCAGACCAGACTCAAAGGGGTGACCCTCTGCTTGGGCCATGTTACAGACATAAATTAGAGAACAATTCACAAAACAAATATACAAGAAATGCTGTTGGTGCACAGGACAGGAGGGTTTTCAGCACAAATACCACATCCATCTCTGGATGTAGCTGCACCTTAAACAGAGAGAAAAAAAACAGAATCAGGCATCAGAAAGACAAGAAATACAGTATAATTTGTCAGCATTAAACAACAAGTACACCAGGAAATACTAAGGTGATTGCCAGCCACTAGCCCTAAGCTTCACTAAAAGACCCAGAATTTAGGTAAAGTTGAGGCCGCGGCACACTCCGTTTCCTAATAAAATGAATTAAAAGAGTAAAAAGCAAAGAACTATACTATGCCAGTATGCTAGCCATACGAAAGGGAAAATAAGTACATCTTAAGTTTGGACACAACTCCACATTACATGAAGAAAATGTGGAAGGGATGGGATTTGAACCAGGAACTTCCCGCACTGAAACAAAGTGCACTAACAAAGTGCACTAACCACTTGGCCACTAATCTATACCTAAGGGTGAAAGGCAGATAATACCAATGTTGCATATTATGGCCCCTTTAAGAAAGAAAAAAAAGAGGATGGCTGTAACAACTACTGTTTGGTCATCATCAAAAATGCACTAATCGTCAGCAGAACTGGCCTGCAGCTGTGCCTAAACCGCACAGTATCTTCAAATTAGCTCTAATCACAAATAGGAGGAGGAGATTAACAAAAGCTCCACTGCAGCATATGGAGGCTGATCATCTTAAAGTTGTTCAATCAGAGCGCCGCTCATTTCACAGCTTTGATTAGACACATCAGGCTGTAGGAGACCCCACGCTGTCAGTAACGTTTCCAGCGCTTCACCAAAAGAGACCAAAAGTATCCAACCATCAGGGACTGCAAAGACGATAAATTCGGATGTGTCGTAACGACCTGGACATGAGTTGTGGGCGGAACACAGGCTCCTCTCTGCATCCACACTCACTGTGGGTGGCCCCTGCGGACCTCTGCTAATTGTTTCACATCAGGGCTGAGCCGGGCTGAGATCAGACCACCGGCAGCTCTGATTCAGGCTGTTCCACAGCCAAACAGGGTATGCCAGGAAACATAGCACACACCCCGCCCCCAGCACACACTGCTGCAACCGTCACACGTTACATTTCTGTTCATTTAACGGCATCAAACGTGTAACGGAACACACTTGCTATTTTTGACCTTGTGTCCACGGTGGTTCGGCCAAGTTCACGTAGGGAGTTAAAGAGTGATTTCTGACATTGTGTCTTAATTGGGTGGTTTATAGTCAAGACCGACAGGAAAGAGAGAAGGGGCTAAGTAACGAATGCATCCGGCCAGTTTCAACCCGGAGAGCATTGTGGTTTGTTGGTTTTTGTCTTGACCGCTAGCTTTGAAGAAGTGCTGTTGGCGTGTGGCTAACTTTGCACTCCAAACAAGCAAACACATTAGCACACTTAGCACTGTGTGCAATCCTCTGGGATGAGAGTTATCAGATCTGTCACTGCAGCAGGTCTAGGAAATTAAAAAAGAAAACTGAGTGCACACAGACTGTTAATCAGGCGTCCCTCGCCGACTGCTTTTTCAAGGCCTGTTTGACTTCAAGTAAACACATGCAGGAAATGTATTCAGTGGCTCCAAACATTTATAAGGAATCCTTGTGTTGTGAACCGTTTCATGGCCTGCACGTCTTTCAAGAAGGTGCCGAATGAACCATCTGTTAAAGCCCTGAAAATGAGGTGCGGCACTGCACACAGCATACCGTGTACTATCTGTGCTCAGCTGGTACATGGTGGCTGGAACCCCAGTTAGCAAGCAACTTTTCACAGAGTGCCAAAATATTTCCTGTAACTGGGAAGAAGTTGTAGAAAACAAACAATTTTAAGTGTGCTAAGATTGTTTGAAGTTATAATATTATGTTTCCAGTATGCTCAGAAAGCTGTAAATGTAAGATTTGTGAAATGTATAATGTTATATAACAGCTGAGTGGATCCTTGCCATTTGATTGGTGGGTTGTCACGTGACATGGATTATTCATACCGTTTGCCGTTGTGTTTCATTGACTGTGCAATAGTTCTTTTTAGCGTGCAATTTTGGTGCTATATGAAATGTGCTATTGCACGCCCCGACCACCGTGCATGCTCACACTACCGAGGGCGGCATTTAGCTAAACATAGCGGAGTTTGTTTTGCTAATTGACGCTGCTAATTCTTCTGACACACAAAAACAAATCCATTATGCTGTAAGCCATCTGGAGGCATGAAGAGTTGTTAGGATGAAACATTGGACAAATTTCTAACATGAGTTTTCGCTGGACTTAGGAACTACACTACACTAAGTTTTTTTGTTGTTGTTCTTTTTGGAAATACACAAACTCAGTGCACAGCATCACGGACTACATCGTTGCAATTTTGGACTCCAATTTAAAGTTCGTGCTGGACTGTTAAGCACCAGTAGAACACCAAAATGTAAGTCCCTTCTCTGTTGTTTATAAATTAATAAAATATCGAATGACAAGGATCTATTTTAGCTGTTATATAAAACAAATAATGAATGTTTTTTTTTATTCTTTCAATGGTATGAATATTTCATGAGGTGAAAGATGGAACATTCACCTCGCTGAATGGAACATTCAATATTTTATTAATTTATAAACAACAGAGATGTTGTTTATAAATTAATAAAATATCGAATGACAAGGATCTATTTTAGCCGTTATATAAAAGAAATAATGAATGTTTTTTTTTTCATTCTTTCAATGGTATGAATATTTCATGAGGTGAAAAATGGAATATTCACCTCGCTGAATGGAACATTCCATCTTTCACCTCATGAACTATTTGTACCAGTGAACTCATAAACATTCCTTATTTGTATATTATCACTCACAAATTTAAACTTTACTTACAAATGTTGTAGAAATTAATTAGGTGCATTGCATTGGCGCATCCAACACACCACAAAATTGCCTTGGTATTGATTGGCAACCACCCAGGCAAACAACTGGTGCAACCCCTCTTCTTGAAACTAACCATCTATTTGTTGAAGCCAGGTGAAATTTGGGCGTCCCATTGGCCTTGACCAAGGGGTCAAGGATAGTAAACCTTTCCTCAACAACAAAGCACCAACACCACTGGTTTCCACAACTGTGACCCAACACTCAATCCATGTCAGCATTGTCTGAGGCGAAACACATCCATCCATCCGTCCGTCCGTCTATCAATCTATCATATATGTGTCTATATATACATATATCTTGTGTACCTGGGTGTATGTCATAGCAGGGTTGGATGGGGATATATATATATATATATATATATATATATATATATATATATATATATACACACACACACATGCTTCTCACATACATTTAGACATGTTACCACTGAGACTTATGGGAAACATTGCTACAACATTATGGAATGCTGTTGGAATGCATTTAAATATAATGTTTCTATGACTATAAGCTTTCAGAGCTTCTCACCACAGATGTTCTGGGAACATTTAAAAAAAATTACACAAGAAAGTGGTAATCGTTATGACTTGACAGTAGTATTTGGAGGCTGACCATCATTTAGTTCAGTATTTACGAATAATAAATCTGAATGTCTGTATTCAAGCTAAAACATAAAAATGTCAGATTTTGAGTTCCTGGTTTAATGCTTTTAATGTACACCAAAGATGACAGGATTTCAAACTACAGTAAATATGCTTTTTACAGCCTTTAAACAACTCTAAAGCAACAGTAAAGTACTTTACAATCTGTTTAATTTAGAAATAATCATGTCTACACAACGGTTGACTGATTTAAAGTGCTGTTGAGACGTTTTTAAAGGATTTTAACAATTCAGAGGCGACAGACTGATTACAACCTAGTCATATCTACACAAATCAATCATATTGAAAACTATACCACATTATTTGACTGATCATAAAGATTCTAAAATGGTATAATTTGGACTATCTACGACTTAATGTTCTGGAGTTATGGGGTAAAAACAGCAAGAATGGTGACAAAGGTCAATTTCAGTTTGTACAGGGGTCAAAAGTTAAAGTTATTCCAACTTTGGTAAAAAGTGGTGCAAATTATTGGTTGAGGTAATAGGGTTTCAAAAATAAATAGTTTGCACCTTCTGTCATCCTTAGTTATCATGTTAATAGGGTAACATATGTCACCTGTCATAGAATCCAATTGACGTCAACATTGATTGACCTTTTCTTTGAAGACCAAGCATTCAACACAGTCAAAGCTATTCCCTTTATTAATCAATCATTCATTATGATTGAAGCATTTTTAATGTTTGACACCTGTGTAATTCCTCAATTGACCACTACCTGGCTGCCTATTGAAAATTCAAGTAGCCAGTTGTTTTTTTCAAAAGACTAATGTCTAAGGAGTATTTGTGCCAAATTTGGTGCTTGCTTCATCATTTGAACGACTGTTTCAGTTACCTGCTGCACTACTAGGTTAAATACGAACCAAGGTATTACTGGGCTAAAGGTAATACTGGCACTGCACCAAGTTAATCATCAAAACATTCATGTTGTTATGTACGAAATACATAACAGCCTCCACCACACCATTCACTCCACTGGGGTGATCATGTAATCAGTAAGAAAATCTATGTAGATATAAGGACCACACTCATGTTTTCCATTTACTTCACATGAGCAACCCATGGTGTAAATACACAACGTCCACCATTCAGTACTGCTGAGATATAGTGGTTATGTCATTAGTATGCAAATGTATGCATAGAATTCCTTCTAAACGAAGCAGCTCATTTAGCTCCTTAGGGCTATTTAACATGTAACTATTGTGAGTAATCATGTTCACAAGAATGTGTGTACACACACAAACATCTCTCACCCAGCTCAAAGCAGTGCACAACACAAGTTTCACTGGTAGTTTTCATCTGGCAAAGTTCTGCTTTTCCCACCCAGCACCCACATCACGTACTGTATTAATCAGAGTATAAGTCGTGCTTTTTTGTGTGTTGTTTTATTGTTTTTGTTTTGTTTATTTATTATTTTATTTATTTTTACTAGTTTGGGAGGTCCTGTGACTTATATATGAAAAAATACTGTATTATCACTTATGGCCAATACTGTGATTCAAACTCCAGGGAATAAGAATAGATAAAGAGAAATGGGCAAAACTGCCCAAAGATAGGTGCGCCAAGCTTGTGGCAACACATACAAGAAGAATTGAGGCTGTAATTGCTGCCAAAGGTGCATCAACAAAGTACTGAGCTAAGGGTGTGAATACAAAATTAAAAAAAAAAAATCATGTAATTATGGGGTGTTGTGAGTAGGATTTTTAGGGGAAAAATGAGTTTACTCCATTTTGAAATAAGGCTGTAACATAAAATGTGGAAAAAGTGAAGTGCTGTGAATACTTTCCAGATTTTATTTCCATACACGCAATATGCAATGCACCATACATGCACTGAGAACACTGTACATTAGTGATGGTACGGGTAGTGATGGTCGAGTGGTTAAAGCGTTGGGCTTTAGACCAGAGGATCCTCGGTTCAAATCCCAGCCTTACCGGAAAATCACTAAGGTCCTTAATCCCCTAGTTGCTCCCGGTGTGTAGTAAGTACCTTGTATGGCAGCAACCTCACATCGGGGTAAATGTGAGGCCTTAATTCTAAAACGCTTTGAGCGTCTGATGCAGATGGAAAAGTGCTATATAAAAATGCAGCCCATATATTGAGCAAAGGGTGTGAATGCTTATGTACATGAGATTTCTTAGTTTTTTATTACATCATGCATTCTCACTAAATTTGCACCACAGATACAACCCCTGGCAAAAATTATGGAATCACCGGCCTCGGAGGATGTTCATTCAGTTGTTTAATTTTGTAGAAAAAAAAGCAGATCACAGACATGACACAAAACTAAAGTCATTTCAAATGGCAACTTTCTGGCTTTAAGAAACACTATAAGAAATCAGGAAAAAAAAATGTGGCAGTCAGTAACGGTTACTTTTTTAGACCAAGCAGAGGGAAAAAAATATGGAATCACTCAATTCTGAGGAAAAAATTATGGAATCATGAAAAACAAAAGAACGCTCCAACATATCACTAGTATTTTGTTGCACCACCTCTGGCTTTTATAACAGCTTGCAGTCTCTGAGGCATGGACTTAATGAGTGACAGACAGTACTCTTCATCAATCTGGCTCCAACTTTCTCTGATTGCTGTTGCCAGATCAGCTTTGCAGGTTGGAGCCTTGTCATGGACCATTTTCTTCAACTTTCACCAAAGATTTTCAATTGGATTAAGATCCGGACTATTTGCAGGCCATGACATTGACCCTGTGTGTCTTTTTGCAAGGAATGTTTTCACAGTTTTTGCTCTATGGCAAGATGCATTATCATCTTGAAAAATGATTTCATCATTCCCAAACATCCTTTCAATTGATGGGATAAGAAAAGTGTCCAAAATATCAACGTAAACTTGTGCATTTATTGATGATGTAATGACAGCCATCTCCCCAGTGCCTTTACCTGACATGCGGCCCCATATCATCAATGACTGTGCAAATTTACATGTTCTCTTCAGGCAGTCATCTTTATAAATCTCATTGGAACGGCACCAAACAAAAGTTCCAGCATCATCACCTTGCCCAATGCAGATTCGAGATTCATCACTGAATATGACTTTCATCCAGTCATCCACAGTCCACGAGTGCTTTTCCTTAGCCCATTGTAACCTTGTTTTTTTCTGTTTAGGTGTTAATGATGGCTTCCGTTTAGCTTTTCTGTATGTAAATCCCATTTCCTTTAGGCGGTTTCTTACAGTTCGGTCACAGACGTTGACTCCAGTTTCCTCCCATTCGTTCCTCATTTGTTTTGTTGTGAATTTTCGATTTTTGAGACATATTGCTTTAAGTTTTCTGTCTTGACGCTTTGATGTCTTCCTTGGTCTACCAGTATGTTTGCCTTTAACAACCTTCCCATGATGTTTGTATTTGGTCCAAAGTTTAGACAAAGCTGACTGTGAACAACCAACATCTTTTGCAACATTGCGTGATGATTTACCCTCTTTTAAGAATTTGATAATCCTCTCCTTTGTTTCAATTGACATCTCTCATGTTGGAGCCATGATTCATGTCAGTCCACTTGGTGCAACAGCTCTCCAAGGTGTGATCACTCCTTTTTAGATGCAGACTAATGAGCAGATCTGATTTGATGCAGGTGTTAGTTTTGGGGATGAAAATTTACAGGGTGATTCCATAATTTTTTCCTCAGAATTGAGTGAGTCCATATATATTTCCCTCTGCTTAGTCTAAAAAAGTAACCGTTACTGACTGCCACATTTTTTTTTCCTGATTTCTTATAGTGTTTCTTAAAGCCAGAAAGTTGCCATTTGAAATGACTTTAGTTTTGTGTCATGTCTGTGATCTGCTTTTTTTTCTACAAAATTAAACAACTGAATGAACATCCTCTGAGGCCGGTGATTCCATAATTATTGCCAGGGGTTGTAGATATTAAGACATAGAAGACTCCACTGAATTTTGGATGTGATCCAGATCCGGATTAGCGGACGTTAGACATCTCGGCTTGCTCTTGTTTATTTATTTATTCGTCTGCCTGTTAGCAGGATTACGTCAAAAGCACTGCACAGATTCTGATGACATTTTCACCACAGATAGGTATTAGGCCATGGAAGACTCCATTAAATTTTGGACGTGATCAGGATCCGGATTCTGGATCAAGATTTCACTTTATAGGCATTTTAGGATTACGTCAAAACTACTGCACAGATTTTGACGAAGGTTTCACCACAGATAGATATTAGGGCATGGAATACTCCATTCATTTTTAGAGGTGATACAGATCTGGATTCTGGATCAAGAATTCACTTTTTATAGGTCTAGAAGGATTACGTCAAAACGACTTCATGGATTCTCACCAAATTTGCACCACGGATAGATATTAGGGCATGGAAGAATCCTCTGAATTTTGGAGATGATCTGGATCTGGATTGGTGGATGTCATAAATCTCAGATTGCTCTTTGTAATAAATTTGCAAAAATGTAAAAAAAAATTAATGTCATTATGGGGTGTTGTGAGTAGAATTTTGAGTGAAAAAAATAAATTTCATCCATTTTGGAATAAGGTTGAAACATAATATAATGTGGAAAAAGTGAAGGGCTGTGAATATTTTCCGGATGCACTGTAACTGGATTTAGAATTGTTTGGGTAAAATAAGTGACACACTGATTTAGCAGCCAGTACAGAACAATATCTTCACTGCTAAGTGTTATGATATGTGTTGTTTTCAGGCGGATGTCTCTCCCATATTTTGAACCTGTCTTCACAGGATCAGTCATCAAGATTTCCTTCACTAAATATAATGCTGTAAGAAATTATGCTGTCCTTCAATATCAACTGATTACAACGGAATTTCTTTTTTTTTTTTTGGACTTTGAGAATAAAGTCATAATATTACGAGAAAAAAATATTGATATTATAAATATATATATTTATAATATCAATATTTATAATAATAATATAATATTATGACTTTTTTCTCATAATATTACGAGAATAAAGTCGTAATATTACGAGAAAAAAGTCATAATATTACGAGAATAAAGTCGTAATTTTACGAGAAAAAAGTCAAAATATTATAACTTTATTCTCGTAATATTACGAATTTATTCTCGTAAAATTACGACTTTATTCTTGTAAAATTACAACTTTATTCTCGAAGTCTTAAAATTACGACTTTATTCTCATAATATTACAACTTTTTTCTCGAAGTCTAAAAAAAAAATAATAATTCTATGTGGCCCTAAAACACAGTCGTAACTGATTGCGCAAGACAAGATACACAAAATTCTTAACAACTGATTCAGTTTCTATGTGAGTGTTGTTGTTTTTTTAGTTAAGAAACTTGCTAGATTTAAAGTATTTTCTAACATGTTATAAACAAAATGATTAATTCCTTGCTTTTAAACATAATCAACAAATGAATCAATGAAGAAATAGCCTTTCATTGTGGTCTTAGTGTATGTTGTAATACACTACTACAGCTTTAACTTGTACTTTCTCACCTAATGTCATACATTTACTTATAAGGTATGAAGGAATACACAAGTACAAAATGCATGGAAAATATGAATATTCAATGATTTCCTATTGTGGAAAAATCCTTTTTTTAATGTGCAGAATAAGTCAACTCTCTACTCCTCTCCCATTTCATCGAAAATAAAATCCTTTGTTAATCTGGAGTCAATGAGCACCGTTGTTAAGTGCCGCTCACCCTGCACTCCCGGCCAGCCAGTCATAATCCTTTGTGTTGTTTGCCCCTCACGGTGTACATTTCCATCGCAAAATTCCAATGTGAACAGTCAATACCATGCACAGATGTGGCCATTGTAGAAGCCTAACTTCTTTTTTTTAAGCAAAAGAATGTGGTGAACTATTGCTCTCGATCTGCAGGAAACACATTTGATTCAGTTTTTTGTTCGCTGAATTTTTTTGCTTTCTTTTACAGTTTCCTCCTGCCACTCTCTGTAGAATTAATGCTGGATAGATGCAATATAAATGCATTAAGGGAGAATTTCTGCAATTTCTGCTGTTCTGCTTCAGCCAAGCATGAGTTGTGAAAAACATATTAACCTCGGGGTCGATACAAACATGTGCGCCAGGACTTCATTTCCTCCTCTGCATCTTGCTGTACTCATCACTTTTATGTAGAACACACTTCTCCAGAGTCAACATCAGTAAAAATGAAACAGGATGTGATAATGATGTTCCCTGACCCCTTTTAGACAATCAGTATAATCCATGATGTTGTTGTGTTTCCATCGTGTCTCACAGCTGTACTGTATCTTACAAAATGACAACTAAACATATGGAAACCTAGTCTGCGTGATGTATTACTACACTGTAAATCAGTCCAAATGCGTTCATACTCCATGACAGTTTCTTCAGCTGAAAAAAAATAGACCTCATCTATTTTGCCAATGTGACCGTTGTCGTGTCACTGAAAATGCTGTCGCTTGCAGCTAATGTAACCATAGCGTAAATGTCCATGAGCCATGATTGTGTTATTAAGGGGTGGTGTAAGGACGATTATTTTGAAACACCCATTCAACATTCAAATATATGGTAATGATGTAACTGAGCAAGGAAATGTAGCAAGATAATGTCCGAATTGAAAAGACGTTCCCATTTTGTTGACCTGGTAGAGTTCTGGTCTTTAGTGCGAGAAGTCCGGGGTTCAATCCTACCGCCGTCCCGGCCACTAAGGTCCTACGGTCACAATTGGCATTGTTGGCAGGATGTGGTTAGTCACAGAAAATGCTTAAATGCACCTGTGGGGAGATATGCAGCAAGATGAAGTCCGGATTGAAAAGACGTTCCCGCTAGCTTGGCTAATAGGGAATTCCCCTTTGGCTGACCTGGTAGAGTTCTGGTCTTTAGTGCGAGGAGTCCGGGGTTCAATCCCACCGCTTTCCCGGCCACTACGGTCCTAGGGTCACAGAAATATCAATATTGGGGAAAATATTCAACTCAACGCCCCCTACACACCCCTTGAAAACTGCACTCACCAAATAGTGCAGCAGATAAGAGAATATTTAGAGCGGAATCTGGCAAATGGTGATAAAAGCATAAAATTCGGCAGAAATAGTCCTCAGACAATCCTCTTTTGAAAAAAATGATTGGCCACTTAAATTTTCAGTTGACGTTGAGGTAGAGGTCAATTGAAGAATTACACAGGAGTCAAAATTAAAAGATGGCCCAATCATATTGAAACCTATGCCACATTACTTGCCTGATCATAAATATTCCAAAAAGGTATGTTTTGGAGGGTCTGTAACTGAATTCTATGCCGTTATGGGATAAAAACAGCAAGAATGGTGACAAAGATCAGTGTCGGTTTGTACAGGGGTCAAAAGTTAAAGTTGCTCTAATTTTGGTAAAAAAGTGATGCAAATTATTAGTTGAGTTAACACGGTTTTAAAAAGGAATAGATTGGACCATGTATCATCCTTACTTATCGCGTTATGGGGTAACCTATGTCACATGTCATAGAATCCAGTAGATGTAGACCTTGTTTGACCTTTACTTTGGAGACTAAGCATTCAACACTGTCAAAACTACTCCATTTATTAATCCTATTAGCTCAACCAATAATTTGCATCACTTTTTCCAAAATTGGAGAAACTTTAACTTTTGACCCCTGTACAAAATGAAACTGACCTTTGTCACCATTCTTGCTGATTTTATCCCGTAACTCCATAGAATTCAGTCACAGATAGTCCAAACTATACCTTTTTGGAATCTTTATGATCAGGCAAATAATGTGGAATATTTTTTTTCAATATGATTGGAGCATCTTTTAATTTTGACCTCTGTGTAATTCTTCAATTGACCCCTACCTGACCACCTATTGAAAAGTCAAGTGGTCAATCGGTTTTTTCAAAAGAGGAGTATCTAAGGAGTATTTCTGCCAAATTTGATGCTTTTATCACCATTTGCATGATTGGTTCAGTTATCTGCTGCACTAAAAATGCAGTTTTCAACCTTCTCCACATAATCCACATGAACTAATGTGTTTCTAGCCTATGATCTCAGAACAGATGTATTAGCAGCCGTTGCTTACCTGTAAACACAGGAGAAACAAACAGTAATGTGAAGCTAATTCCCCCTGTATCTTAAAGTGCATATCTCTCGTAAATGTAATGTAAAATGAGTTGACTATTCTAAATAAAGAAAGAATTGTGAAAATATTGATGTATTTTGCTTTATTTTTGGTACCATATGCCCTGAGAAATTTAATCATAAACATGAGGAATTACGTTGATTTTACCTGTCGGTGAGAAAGGTCATCATGACATCATGTAAGGCACCGCCCCCTCAGACCCATATATGGAAATGAATGAGGAAACTGGAATTTTTTTACAGCTCGAAATCTGCTTTTCTTTTTTTTTTGTGGACTTTGTCAGTAAATACGCTGAAATGGTGAACAGGTGTGTTTTGGGAGGATACAGCAACAGCACTTGTCATGTTTATTAGGTGGACAGTTTTCTCAAAGATTAGCTTTTGAGGAGGAAGGTGGAATCTTTTTTTTAAGCGCCTCTTGGACAGACTGTAGAAATGAAGCAAAGCACAACGTGGAAATGGTTTTCAAAAAACAGATCGAGCCACAGATTCTATCTTTTCCATTTGTGTAGCCATGAGAACTCTAACAAAGCGTGTTGCCTCTCCCGAAAGTATGGAACCAACTGTATTTGTGATGTGTGAGTCACTGCGTCGTGCTATGCTAAGCTAAGCTGCTATGTGCAGGATACCCGCGGGTCTCACTGAGGAAACCGCATCTGTGATCACGGCGTCAGAGAGAATGTGTCAGTGAGTGATTATGGGGATTGCTGTTAACTGGAGAGCCATGATGTGGACCAGCTTCCAGCCGTTTGTGTTATCGGTGTGTGTACCATGGACCAACATACTAAGCTACGCGAGCAGGAGCTGGAAAGTATAGTGGAGGAATACCATTTACTGTGGACAAATGACAAACGAACACAGAAAGTGTAAAACAAGTGTGACGTGGCTTTCAGGGTATGTATTTATTATTATTATTATTATTATTAAATGTCATTAGCACGTACAGTATGTGATTTTTTTTTCATGAACACACCGCGGGTTACAAAGAGGCGGCGACGGACATATATTGATCGCAAAGTACAGTGTGTCCCTAAAAAATGCCACAAAATCATTTGACTCTAATTCTGCAACAGCTAATCTGAATTCTGTTTTTTTTTTGTTCAGACATCAACATATATGTGAGGAATTTCTTCTGATGTAGTTTGAGACTGATCCAACGAGGATGCCGCTTACAATCGAGCAAAAAGGGAAACTGGTGGAATTCTACTTTGAGACGAAATCGATCAACGACAATATCGATGTCATGTTGCAGTTAGAAAAGCTCCAGACAGAAAGACAATATGGAGGATTGTAAAGAAGTTTCAAACTGATAGAACTACTCGCAGTGTTAACAAAGGGAGATCTGGCGGAACCAGAGGAGCGGTGCACATATTGAGCAGAGCTTATGAATGACAAAACTCTTAAGGCCCCGTCACACTTAGCAAGAACGAGCACGAATCAAGACGAATCAGGCGGAATGTCAAAAAATTTACAGTCGGACAGCATTCGGGCTCATTCGGTCTCTAGTGCGACAGGGGTATTACAAACTGACGTGAAATTACAAATGAACACCAGGCATAAAATTCCCTGAGAGATGCTTCAAGTTGACATATGACAGATATCAGTATCCAAAAGTGTATAGATTTTCTATGGCTTTATTTTTATGGCACTTTTTTGGGGGACACCCTGTACAAGAATTTGACTTGAAAGTCAAATTAAAACCACATTAAAGCCATTTGACATGAGACAAAACGCAACCCTGATTGACTGTGTAACACATGTAAGTATGAATCCGGACACAGACAGAGTGACTTTCAGGTAGCTACAAGTTGGTTCTAATCATTACGTAATGATTATGGATTAAAATGGCTGTGAATCTGTCGTGCATTTTTCAGACGCAATCTGGCTAAATTTACTTTCATCAGCTCTTGACTTGGTCACGGCCACATCACTGCCAGTTTACTTCCGCATCGGCTAGTGTGAAACTCCGCGGCTGTAGCGCATTTTACCATAGAGATACACTGTGTATGTGGGAGTGGTATTTGCTCTTGAATTCCATATTTAAGTAATTATTTGTTTGAATTCCGTTATATTTCTGTTGTTGGGGTGTGGCCTTCTACTATTCAGAGGGTTTGGATAATATCGCTCGGGAGCGATATACAACCAAATTAGCAGCAGTAGGACTGACATCTCCTCCGTACCAACACGAAGCTGGACGATGGAAAACTGATCCCATAGAATGGCCAGATGTTCAATGAATATCCTGATATTTATTCCTACCTCATAGACACACCAGGTATTTTTGTATTTTATATCATTTATGTCACATATGCATTGTGAATTGCTGGTCTTCGCAAGGAGGGGCCGTGCTGCTGATTATTTCCCCCAAAGTAATGCATGATCGACCAGATGCATAATTCTCTTGGTGTTTCATGACGGATTTTAATTTTTTTTCTGGCTTTGTTGGTACAACCCACTGCCTTGCATTGCTGAGGCATTAAAAAAACAAAACAGTGGTGAAAATGAAAAAAATCGCATCAATTTACATTGTCCGCTAACAGTCATCAGCTATATCATGAGCTGAAATGTGGTATAAATTTTTTTAAAAGATAGTGTTGACTGGAACAAGATATGCCCTTTGAACCTTGTATTCTGATGGAGCAATATGTATGTAAGTGACTCTGTGGTTCTGTGATGTGCATGGTACTTTGGTGGCAACTTCTGACCTGAAATACTCTGCAAAGTAGATTCTATTTCTAGATACCAAATATAGCACATTGGTTGCATACAGGACCATGAATTTGGGAATCTGCCCCTTAGTGTTAACAGTCTTAACATACTAATAGAAACTAGGACTGCAAGCAGTCATATATGGGCCCTCATTCCGTGCGACCGCCTACCCAGGTGTCCCCTTGTGACAAGATGTGGGCATGTACCACCACTCACCCCACAGTTTAAATTTCAAGCAAATCACACAATGCATGAAGGAGTTAGGACATGTTGATGGTTCATCCACTAGGGGGCGCTCAGTGCACAAACAGAGGGGCCAGGTGTGTAAAGGGGCTGATCCTCATTACACATGTGAACTATCAAGTCAATCAGGTAATGCATTAAGGAGTTATGATGAGTTGATGGTTCATATTTCATTAGAGCAATGGAAACACTGGAGCACCAACTTCTTAGATAATATATTAGTAAAATTAAGTGCAGAGTAAGCTACATTATGTCAGATATTTTAAATAAAATGCTCAGAAAGGACAAACGGGGTCAAGTCCACAGCAGCTGCCGTTCACAGTGGCGCACACTGGCTGCCACTCAAAGCGACTACAGCCCTAATTATTCATAACTTCCTGGCTTAAAATAGCTTAAAGTTAAACTGATGAGTTGCATAGCAACCCCCCCCCCCCCCCACCCCTCATATAGTTGTCATGTAAAAGAAACTCGCTATAAAGACCAAAACCACATCAGCCAGTCTTCCATCCCTGTCGTTCAATCAATATTACTCTGAGTGTTCCAGTTTTACAACTACAATACTACGGTAAGCGGAACTGATAATGTCAGGTCAGGTCTGTAGACTTGTGCCACGCACCGCTGCATTCACCACACCATGGAACCACCTTAGGTCCTGGATAGTAACCACCCAAGCACACAACCAGTCCATCCCCATTTCTTGACAATAACTATCTGTCTGCTACAGCCAGGTGAGACTTGGACGACCACTTGGCCTTCTCCAGCTGGCGAATTACAGGAGTCAAATTGACAAAAGCCATTTTGTTATTTTGTAAATTAATAAAAACATTAAGGAGCAGGTTGGATTTAAAATAGTTCTTAATGCATCACAAAGCTGTTCAAATGCCAAGCATATAGAATGCCCTTGCAAAGCATTGGAACACTTGGTATTTCACACATTTTAATTTGTTTATGCCATTTCAAATACAAAAAAATATATTTTTAATTATGTTCCTTAAACCCAAACTGAAATCAAATCTCTACAACTTGATATAAATTAATTAAGCAGTCAATGGCTTTTCCATGGTTGGTGGCGTGTCTAGCTCTTCCATGACCGGCAGATCTGGGATGTCCTCGAGGGCTGTGACTGTGACAATGTTCTGGGTTGCATACAGCTCAAGATACTATTCAACCCAACACTGCAGCTGCTTCCCCTGGTCTGTGATGACATCACCTGTCTTTGACTTGAGTGGGGCAGACTTGGAGGTTGATGGGCCTGTTGCTTTCTTGATGCCCTCATACATGCCTTTGGCATCCCCAGTGTTGGCAGGTATACTGCTGCAGAGATTCAGCCAGTATGAGTTGGTGCAGTGGTAGGTGGTTTCCTGGGCTTTTCTCATGGCAGCCTTGAGGGCTTCTAATGTACTGGGACTGGGCGCTGCCTTGTAGGCCAGGAGGGCTCTCCTCTTGGCCTCAGTCACAGGCTCCATTTCCTCCTAGTGGGCCTCATACCAGTCTGTATTTTTATGCTCCTTTTCCCATAGGCTTTGATGGCCAAGTTGTACACAGCATCTCGGAGGTGGGACCACTTGTCATCAATGACACCCTCCTCACCTTCCAGTGTATCTTCAGTGAGGGCTTCTTGCAACTGGCTGATGAACTGCTGCATTTTCTCTGAGCTGCCAACACAGCAGGTGTTGATGTGTGGGCAACCCTTCCTCTTGGAGTGGTGCAGCTTCCTTGGAGCTACACCCACCTTGCTGGCCACAAGGGAGTGATCCGTATTGCAGTCTGCACTATGGTAGCTGCAGGTGACGAGAACACTGGCAAGGTCTACACGCCTGGTAATGACTAGATCCAACTGGTGCCAGTAGTGGGACTGAGGGTGGCTCCAAGACATCTGGTGGATATCCTTGCATTTGAAGAAGGTGTTGGTCATGCATAGGCCATGATAGCAGCACAACTCCATCAGTCGTTGGCCGTTGTTGTTGGAGGTGAAGCTGTATAACTGGGGATACAAAATGCAAAACATGCACTGTGCACAATTTCTCCAAACACAGCCAGAGGAGCCTATAACTTCTTCTGGGTTGTCTGGGTGTCTTGGTGGCTTTCCTCACTCTTCTCCTTCTTGCACAGTCACTCAGTTTTTGAGAACTGTCTACTCCATACAGATTTACCATAGAGTGCCATACTGTTTGTATTTCTTCATAATTGATGTAAATAAAGTCCAACACATATTCAGTGACTTGGAAATGTTCAAGTACCATCCCCTGACTTGACTGAAGAAAACTGACAAAAAAAAAAAAAACAGATTATTTACAGGTATTACACCAAAGTGTTCCATTGCTTCTGCAACCCATCATCTTGGCTTTTATATTTTTAATTAATTTACATCAAGTTGTAGAGATTTGCTTTCAGTTTGAATTTAAGGAAGATAATTTTAGAAATTTTCATTTTTGTATTATTTGTATTTGAAATCGCATATACAAATTAAAATGTGTGAAATACCAAGTGTTCCAATACTTTTGGAGGGCACTGTAGATATACTGGATTGTCTTTAATGTGCTTGCAGTGTGTCCTGTGCAAGTGCAAATGTCAGATCAGGACTTATTGACAGAAAATCAATATTAAATTACTCAGATTGGGATCAGGGGCAAACAAACAAACAAACAAAAAACAAACAAACCTTGATCGGAACATCCCTCGTGAAAACACACCCTCTTTCATAATTACATGACACCTGATCTCTTTATCAGAGAGGACAATAAATGAAGCGACAAAATAATCATCACTTTATGGCTTTACTGGAACTAAACACCACATTGTTTATTTTTCCATTCAGCACCTGAAAAAAATTGGAACATCTGCGGGCTTTCACCCTACAGAAACTCCACTGAGCCCAACTCTGTAAATATTCTGTAGGGTTGAAACTCCCTCATACCCAGTGAAAAAAAACAACAAAATAAATCTCACGTCTCACTGGCCGTGTGCCCTTAACAGATGCCACGCAGGAAGTCAGACCTAGAAGCACCAGCAGGCACAAAGAAAACACTCCCCGAATGCAAACACCATTATTGTTGAGACTTTCACAGTTCATTAAAACATGGCCTGAAAATCACGAGCTTAAGTTTCAAAGTTGAGCTGATAATACTGAATTTCCTGTAAATAATAAATAAATTATGGTTGCTACTGTTCTGCATCTTCCTCAGGCTTAAATTCATGCAACACAAGGGAAAGTGAATTACCTGCACTGCAAAATGGAACGACAGCACTTTAAAAAAAATGGGTTAAACAAGCCACAAAACATGTTTTCATCCTTCTGTTTGGATCAGCTGTTCAACAGAGACTTCAGTGTGGTTTGCAGTAAATGAAATACCGCCCAGTGACCCCAAAAACATTTCCTCACAATGGACTGCTTTGCCAACAAGCTTTGTACTCCTGTAGCTACTTCGAGGACCACTTTAAACAGCACAACCAGGAAACTAATATTTATTATTCATATTTTATTTGTTTCTGTCATGTCCCCAAAATTAACCCCAAAATTTTCAGTATTTTCAACACAAAATCTGTTCCTGTGCCCCTTTTTTTCCCCCTGAAACTTCAAAGGAAGTCAAGTCTGAGTGCAGGTGCTGATGCCGAGTATCCATCACCTCACACAACCACCACGGGTCCTCGATGCCAACCACTGGTCCAACTCCACCTCTCAAAAGTAGCCATCCATCTGCCGCACTTGGATGAACCGTGGGAATCACAGTGAGCCCCCGTTCAGACTGGTGTTGGCAATCCGGTGTAACAGTTTATCTTCCCCCTGGATATCTTACCCCCCACCCACCCCAAATATCTTGCCTTTGTTTTGGCAGGATATGTTTGTCAGTATGTATGTTTGTTTGTAATCATTGCATTTTTCACCTTTAACTTGCTGTGCGGCACACAGTTTACATTGCCGACTCTTGCAACTTCGCATATAGCAGCCCTGGTAAGGCACCTTTCAGTACACAAAAGGCTCAAGCTCAAGGTCCCAGGAAGGTCAAACACTAAATTCAACTAAACAACTTTCCTGGCCGCAATTTTTGAAAGTTTGCCTACAAATATGCCGTGAACATAGTCATAGGCATTGCCCATTACCTGGGATAAGCAACTGACCTTGACCTTCAGGGTTTCGCTTGAGGGCAAATGTCACCTAAATTAGGTCAAACTTCAGATTACAGTAAAACAGTACAGTACAGTAAAATTTGGTGTATTACACATGTCGTGTAATACACCAAATTAATTCTATTTTATGATTAGATTAGTACTAGCAGAATATAGTTATGTGATTACAAATAGATACATCTTTAATTATAAGTAAAGTGTTCATTACAGCAAACTATTGCTATCAAACTGGGTGTTGAAAAAGTAACATAAATGTGTTGTTTGCTAATTATCATACTGTCAGTATAATAAGAAGTAAACTGATTTCGGAGGGTAGAGAAGGGTCTGTTCCAGGGACGTCATTCTTTTGAATACATTTGATCTTCATTTTTGTGGGGTCACTTGCCATGTAGTTCAACACCAGTTGGGATTTTAAAGTTTAACTCATTCTTCATGCTACTGAAACTTGAAACCACTCTGCTGTAATATTTAGTGGATAAAAATTATTTGAACACATCTTTATCAATTCTTTCCCCTGCCAAGCTGCTCGTCCAGTGAGAATCACAGTTTCAAATAATCCTATTTGTCAATTTCATGCTATATTTATATTATTCTGTTGATTCCTATCTGCCACTCTTTATATTTATGACCTGGTTTGTACAAAATAGATTTGAGAGAGGTGGCAGACATTATAGGGCCCTCATTTTCATTATGTTTCTTAAACATATGTTTCTTTGCATACTATTGTGTCTGTTTGTGTGTGTGTGTATGCTATATTTATTTATTAACTTGTTTAAATATATGCCTTAATGTTTTCACAGTATGTTTTAGTGTACAGCACATTGGGTCAACTTTGGTTGTAGTAAAGTGCTTTATAAATAAAGATGGTATGGAACTGTGTGTTCTATACATATACTGTGGATATTTTATGCAAAACTAAACCCGAGTATTTTCCATCACATTTCCAAATCAGGTCCATATATTTGTAGAGTATATTTGGAAGGGGATTTAAAGATACTTCAGAATAGGAAATATTACTATTGTAGATATTCTTTCTGTATGTATCTAATATTGTAGATACATACAGAAAGAATACCAATATCGTTCACCGTCAATCAAACTGCTTCATCTGTGACTATAAAACATCCATGAAATATAGAGTTTAAAGGTTGTCCTAATTGGGCCTTATCAAGGTTTTGGTTAATCACTGCTGCCCTGTAGGAATGTTGCCTGTCAGGGGTGGGGGGGAAGGTTTCCAGGGTGAGGGGTAAGATATCCTACTATATCTTCCCCCCAGGGGGTAAGATATACTGTTACACCGGCTTGAGCAAGATTGGGTTCGACTCTGGTTCGACCTACATAGGTTTTTTTCTGAATGTGAACAGCGCAAATTGGTTTTAAGCCACATTGTTTTCTATCTGAGCGGGATTTACCAAGCTCTGTACGCAAATGTGGCTAGAATACGACCAGCTCTGGGATCATGACGTCAAACGTCTTCATTACTTTCAGGTGTCCACAGCATCCTCTTGACTGGGGCAGCACTCTCTATGGCCACAACAGCGAGGATAGCAAACGACTGTGTTTTTCTGTTCGCCTTCTCGGTAAGAAAAGGCGCCAGGTGCATTCCCTTCCATGTGTCTGACACACACCTGCGCTCCTACATCCAGATCCCCCCCCACACACACACATACCTGTGCTGTTATATCCAGATCCACACACTCTTGCACTCTCACTTCCAGACACATTTATTTTGGCTTGAGCCAGAATGAGTTAGAACGCGTGTGTAGGATGAGCCGGATTTGAAAAACAGGCCTGAAGGATATCCTGCTAGAAAACAATCTGGACTGAATCAGTCTCGAGTTGGATTGCCAAACCCAGTCTGAAGGTGGCCATGATCTTCTCCACCTGCTGGGGTCCCAAACACTGAACAGCCATCATCGCCTTCATGTAAGGGCTTTGAATACATATTTTGCATGATATCAAGTAACACAACAAACATTGTCTACATAGTGATTACTGGTTTAATACCATGTATAGTTCAACCCACTCGTTGATAATAAATGGTTCCCAACTTGTCAACTAATGTTTTTTATATAACAGTTAAGTGGGTCCGTATAATTTAATTGGTGCTTTGTACATATGTCACGTGACATAGATTATTTGTCCTATTTGTGTTGCGTTGCATTTAGCATGCAATCTGGTTCCATTTAGCGTGCAAATTTGGTTCCATATGTTTGGTACCATTAAGCACTATGATCACCGCCCACTAGTGGCGGCAGTGCTTAGCTAAACATGACGGAGTTTGTTTTGCTGACGGACGACGATTTGAAGGCGCTACTTGATGGTGCTAATACTTTTAACACACACACACACAAACAAACACACACACACAAAACAAATCCACTACACTCTAAGCCATCTGGAGGCATGAAGAGCTGTTAGGATGAAGTTAGGATGAAATGGACTAATTTCTGGCATTAAGTTTCTTTTAAATGTTAGTGACAGTGCTTAGCTAGAGCTTTTCATGGCTGAATTCTTGGCTGATGTCCCATCCTGTTTTTTTTTTTTTTTTTTGACATCCTTGTGCAATATATATAGTATGTTTGTGTGTGTGTGGTAAAGTCACGTCCCTTGTTGCGACTCATGACTGCAAACTGAATTGCCCCCTTGGGGATAAATAAAGTTTTCTGAATTGGAATCTGAATAATTTTCACTACATAAAGTCTCTTTTTTTTTGGAAGTACACAGTCTTTTTGTTTTTTGTTTTTTTTGGGGGTTTTTTGGAAGTACACAAAGTCGGTGCACAGCATCACAGACTGCTTCGTCAGAATTCTTTTTGAACCATCTAACTGTTTTTCCAAGTTGACTGAGAACAATTCTGAACTCCTCTTTAAAGTTTGTGTTTCACTGATAAGCACCAGTGACACACACCAAAATGTAAGGCCCCTTTCTGTTGTTTATAAATTAATAAAATATCAAATGACAAGGATCTATTTTAGGCATTATATAAAACAAATAATGAACATTTTTACATTCTTTCAATGGAATGAATATTTAATTTGGTGAAAGCTGGAATGTTCCATTCAATGAGGCGAAGCCTTAATATTTTTCCATTGAACTCATAAACATTCATTATTTGTATGTGGTACATTCCATCTTTCACCTCATGAAATATTCGTACCACTGAACTCAAACATTCATTATTTGTATGTGGTACATTCCATCTTTCACCTCATGAAATATTCGTACTATTGAACTCATAAACATTCATTATTTGTATGTGGTACATTCCATCTTTCACCTCATGAAATATTCGTACTATTGAACTCAAACATTCATTATTTGTATGTGGTACATTCCATCTTTCACCTCATGAAATATTCGTACCATTGAACTCATAAACATTCATTATTTGTATGTGGTACATTCCATCTTTCACCTCATGAAATATTCGTACTATTGAACTCAAACATTCATTATTTATATGTGGTACATTCCATCTTTCACCTCATGAAATATTCGTACCATTGAACTCATAAACATTCATTATTTGTGCATCATTTAATGACCCATCCCCCGTGAATAAATGCAGGACATGAGAATGGTTTCACAGGGCAGGGCTCACAAGCACTAACAGTGCACACCCTCAAATCTTACGCGCTGGCCATGCATGCACATTTAGTGCTTAAGACGGGACAGAAAGGCTCAGGGTACAGAGGGAGTGTTACTTCATTCTCTGCACAGGACACCATGAAGCCACGAAATGTTTACTTAGAAAACAGCTGTTGGCTGCTGTATTAATGTTTAATGTTTGAGATATGCTGCTGAAAGACAGACAGACCAACAGTGCTGAAAACGATATTCCTTGGCAACCTACATCAGACAAAGACCAAAACATTCCATCTTGCAAGTCTCTGAAAGCAGGACAGTTTTTACCTGTCCCACAGGAGTTTTGTGATGCAACACTGAAAATTCTTGGTTTGAGCAAGAAAAGAAAAGAAAAGAAAAGTTAATACACTTCTTGATGTTTGAAACAGTTCAAACCTGTTGTGCCATAGAGATGATGTACACTTACAAATTGCTGGGGTGCACGTCATCTAGTCAAAAAGCCTCTGTAACACTTAATTACCCATCATGCTCTTCTGTGTTGGCCAGAAGCAACACAGACATACAGCAGCGCGGGAGTAAAAAACAAGCCTTTACAAGACTGCTGCGTTTGGTACTATGCCATGCGTGGGAAAAAAAGCAGAAGGATTTTTCCGTATTTATTCCATCTGTTATTCCTGCGGAACACCAGAACATAATACTGCAACAGGATACACTCGGTTCAATGCAAGTGGAAATCATTCCTATTAACACATTTTAAATAGTTCTGCACATTTAAACGTTTGTTACAAATACTTACATGAGTGTGTATGATGGATATTAGTGTGGTGGATACATTTTCAGTTCAGGTTATGTTACTATTCTCCTCCAGAAAGTTGATAACTGAAAAGTGACAGGAAAATATTGGGAATCTCCATCTACTCCTTGGAAAAGAAATGGCTGATTTGAGTGTTTGAGGAAGCCAGCAAAGGCACATTGACACTTACACACTTTTAGCCCTCGCACTGCCGCGCAATTCGTCGTGCCAATGTGACCTGCTGTGTTCCGCTGGATGTTGCGTTTTGTCCCGCTGGACGCTGTGTTATATAAAATTATTATTTTGTAGCAGATTAATCATTTGCTCTCAGAACACTTAGAAGGTCACTGTGCTAATGCCATGTTCCTCTCTTGTAGTTACCTCCGCCAAGGAGGTTATGTTTTCGGTCACGTTTGTTTGTTTGTCTGTCTGTTTGTCAGCCGGATAACTCAAAACTTTCTGAACAGATTTTGATGACATTTTGTGGAGTGGTTGGAAATGACAAGAGGAACAAGTGATTAAATTTTAGTAGTGATCCAGATCATGATCCGGATCCAGGAATTTTTTAAAGGATTCTTCACCACTGTGGGATAGGGGGAATTTTGACATTCTAGTTTCTAACTCCACAAAAACAAGGCAGAAAGGCTTGAAAAAAAATAGGGTGTAACATAGTCAAATGTTCTATCAAACAACAAAGTTTGGTGATGATCGGATCCAGTTTCCGGATCTGGTGATCCAGAATATGCAAAAATATAGGGAAAATAGAAAATGTGTCAGTGTGAGGTGACAAATGAATAAGCACATGCAATATCAATATCAGTGCTCAGATGACAGTAGCTTCTGGGAAAGGTGAAAGTTGCAATAAACTGTGATGCCAAGTGCTAAAGATACATGCTATCCAGTCACAGCAGATGAAACTTTTTTTTACTACTGAGCAAACATCATTGTTAGACTTTTTTAGGTTCAATGATTCCACGGTGTGTAGATGTTATGGCATCAGTGACCCCATGGCCTTGGCGGAGGTTTGCACTCTATGAGTGCTTCTAGTTTTATACTTGCTTTTTTTTTTCAAGTCAGGTTGGAGTTTCGCTGCTTATACAGTAGTGTTCAGAATAATAGTAGTGCTATGTGACTAAAAAGATTAATCCAGGTTTTGAGTATATTTCTTATTGTTACATGGGAAACAAGGTACCAGTAGATTCAGTAGATTCTCACAAATCCATCAAGACCAAGCATTCATGATATGAACACTCTTAAGGCTATGAAATTGGGCTATTAGTTAAAAAAAAAGTAGAAAAGGGGGTGTTCACAATAATAGTAGTGTGGCATTCAGTCAGTGAGTTTGTCAATTTTGTGGAACAAACAGGTGTGAATTCTATTTAAGGATGAAGCCAGCACCTGTTGAACATGCTTTTCTCTTTGAAAGCCTGAGGAAAATGGGACGTTCAAGACATTGTTCAGAAGAACAGCGTAGTTTGAATAAAAAGTTGATTGGAGAGGGGAAAACTTATACGCAGGTGCAAAAAATTATAGGCTGTTCATCTACAATGATCTCCAATGCTTTAAAATGGACAAAAAAAAAAAAAACAGAGACACATGGAAGAAAACAGAAAACAACCATCAGAATGGATAGAAGAATAACCAGAATGGCAAAGGCTCACTCACTGATCAGCTCCAGGATGATCAAAGACAGACTGGAGTTACCTGTAAGTGCTGTGACAGTTAGAAGACACCTGTGTGAAGCTAATTTATTTTCAAGAATCCCCCATAAAGTCCCTCTGTTAAATAAAAGACGTGCAGAAGAGGTTACAATTTGCCAAAGAACACATCAACTGGCCTAAAGAGAAATGGAGGAATATTTTGTGGACTGATGAAAGTAAAATTGTTCTTTTTGGGTCCAAGGGCTGCAGACAGTTTGTGAGACGACCCCCAAACTCTGAATTCAAGCCACAGTTCACAGTGAAGACAGTGAAGCATGGTGGTGCAAGCATCATGATATGGGCATGTTTCTCCTACTATGGTGTTGGGCCTATATATCACATACAAGGTATCATGGATCAGTTTGGATATGTCAAAATACTTGAAGAGGTCATGTTGCCTTATGCTGAAGAGGACATGCCCTTGAAATGGGTGTTTCAACAAGACAATGACTCCAAGCACACTAGTAAACAAGCAAAATCTTGGTTCCAAACCAACAAAAGTAATGCCTCGCAGATGTGAAGAAATCATGAAAAACTGTGGTTATACAACTAAATACTACAAGTAGTTTAGTGATTCACAGGATTGCTAAAAAAGCAGTTTGAACATAATCGTTTTGAGTTTGTAGCATCAACAGCACTATTATTGTGAACACCCTTTTTACTTTTTTTACTAAAAGCCCAATTTCATAGCCTTAAGAGTGTGCATATCATGAATGCTTGGTCTTGTTGGATTTGTGAGAATCTACTGAATCTACTGGTACCTTGTTTCCCATGTAACAATAAGAAATATACTCAAAACCTGGATTAATCTTTTTAGTCACATAGCACTACCATTATTCTGAACACTACTGTATGTGACTATTATTTCATAGGCAGCTTCCGGGTCACATGATCCTTTGAACACATGGTGATTCCGGTCATATCACACGGAGATTCGTTGTTTCCTCACAGTTATCAGGAAATACCTTCTGGAATGGGAATATCAATGGATTGCACATAACCTGGACGTGGGAAAAATATCTATATATACATTAACTTGCTTTTAAATGCCTTCAGTGACCATAGTTCATGCTGGTTTACGTTTCTTTTCCTTGTACGTGACAAGCAGTCACACGTTTTTTGTTCATTACAACTGGCGAATCTAACTGGAACCACTCCAAGCACACAGGGGCTGGTGGGACCCTGACAGACTCTATTTCCCGCACTTGTAGTTGGCTAGTCTACGACCACATCACCAGTGATGCCGGTGTCGCCGACTGAACGGTCCCCCTAAAAATCTGTTCGGTTCACGGATTAACACCTCGCTTCTGCTTCAAACTGCACTCCAGTCATCATCTCTCAGCGACAGATATCTGAAGTTTTTGTACAACAATCATTTCCACATAAATTCAGCATTATTTCAACATAAAAGGCGACGGAAGCGATCAGACCATTGCAGCTAAACGAGCTGCTAGCTGATGCATTCACTGCGCGTCGGACATTTCAAAGCGTCACAGAATTTCACCTCGTTTCTGCTTAAAACGGACTTGTTTCTGCTTAAAACGGACTTTAGAATGATTTAAGAGGTTTTACCTTTATCATTTGATGGTAAATAATCCCATTAATCCATTTGATTGCTTTGGGTGAAGAGACTCCGTCTCAGACGTGCTGCTGTGGTCCGAAATGACGCATGTGCAGATGCAAAAGGCAGACCGATTTTTAGGAGTGGACCGTTCGGTGAGGCGTTACGTTAGCTTTTTCAGTAACAAGTAATCTAACACGTTAATCTTTCCAAATCAATAATATGATAAAAGTTACTTCTCTGATTCACTGTGCGTTACTGTTACTTTTGTATTGTGTGACGATCACAGCTTTAAAACAGGTGTCCCGACGAGATGCAGGGGGAGGCTGAACTGCCCACTTTCAGCGAGCTGCTGCACACAGCCGCATCCACCGTGCAGCTCAGCCCAAATTGAAGAAGAGTTGTCTCTCAAAGCGCAGTGGTGCTCACAGCTATGGTTTTACAAAGACATTTTTCTGCTTTTTTTAAATTCTATGCAGCTCTTTGCGTCTCCTCGCTAAAACAGTTGATCCACGAAGCGCAAATACTAACGCTTTTTTTCCACCCACATGCACGCTTTCTGAAGACGACATGACGTAAAAACCGCTGATAAAACTTTCTTACGTGTCAATCTGGTCATGTGTTCTGCATAAATAAACATTATCCATTCTTCTGCCCAAACAGCAAGCCAGGGCCGAATCCATGCAGGAAGGGAACGTGGGTGGGGGGAGTTGGGGAACGTGGCTCCCCAAAACAGCCCTAGATAAAGGTTCACTTTTGCACTTTTGAAGACATTTTTTCATACTGTTACTACTACTAATACTACTTAATAATAATAATAATAATAATAATAATAATAATAATAATTTGAACAACTAAAATGTTTAGAAAGAATTTAATAGTTACATTTATAAACAATGGACGTTAGGAATGGTAAGTTTTACCGTTACTGTGCTGTCAACAGTAAATATGAGGTCAAGAAAGACATCTTTATTTTATTTTTTATTACACCAGTATTGTGTTCATTGAAGTCAAGAAAGGGTGACTATAAAGTGAGTATTGGCAAAACTGGTTATCATTTTCATGTTGAGGTGGGGGGGGGGGGTTGTCGGCAGCTGCTGAAAGTAACTAAAAAAGTAACTAGTAATTTCACTTAGTGACTTTTAAAATCGAGTAATCTGTAAAGTAACTAAGTTACTTTTACTACAACGAGCAATCAGTAATTGGATTACTTTTTCAAAGTAACTGTGGCAACACTGCACATCACACGTTGTGACTTTAGGAAATGTGTGCAAAGTTGACATGACCTGTATGTCCAATGTTTAGTGGACCTGATGTGGGAACCAGCAGTACTTTGGTCCAAATACGGGTTCTTGTTTTCGACAGAGCCTGCTGACCCTGTCCATCAACACTATCATCATCAACATCATCACCCCCCCCCACACTCACCGCTATGCGCGTTGAAACCTTCTGCTCCGCCTCCGACCCTTTCTGCTGTCCGTTGGCCCTGCTGTACTCTGGAGGTTGCTGGTTCGAGCCCCGGCTGCCCTTGGTCTTTCGGTTGCCGGGTCCTTGGTGGACTATGTTGAGGAGGTGAAGGGTGCTCTCGTGCTCCCGGTCCGAACTCTCGGCCTGGCCCCTCTGGTAGCGGTTCTCACAGGTGGAGTGGTGCCTCCTGCACATCTCTATGCGGGCGCGCAAACGCTCCACAATGTCGCTGTGCAGCTGCGGGACAGCGGGGCCCCTGGAGGTCACCGGGCCCGTCCCGACCCCACCGGACACGGATCCTAAACCCACACCCAGCATGGGGACGTACCCCCCGGCAGCAGACTGAGCGGGGGTCGCCTCTCCCATGTCCGCGGGTCAGGTTCAAAGAGACTGAGGGCCACTGAGCTTATGAGGGGCCACAGAACGGACATGGAACACAGCGCCCAGAGTCCGCTCAGGTCACAGAGATCTGACCCCAATGTCTCATCAAAGCAAAAGAAGAAAACACGTCAGCTGTGGAGTCAGAGAAGGTGACTCAAAACTCACAGTAAAAGTGGCAAAAGGAGGATTTTACTGAGCTTTTCCCCCCCAGAGGGCCCCCACGGGTGTCAGCTTGTAATTAAAAGTGAAATGATTGACACAAATCTGTGCGAAGAATAAAATAAATCCAGCAAGAAGAGTCACCCACATCCACGGTAATAACTACATCCCCACGTCACGCGCTGCCAAAACAGAAAAGTCCCCGCAGCCAAACCACGGCGATCCCACCGACCCCCAGAATCCACCAAACTTCAAGGCTCACGACGTTCCTGTTTGGAAACCAGTCCTCTGTCTCCTTCTCTCTCTGTTTCTTTCTCTTGATCCGGATCAAACGTGTTTGCGGATCAGAAGCAGGAGGCAGAAAAAACCAGACGAGACGCTGGAGAAGCCGACCGAGGTCCGTCTCACACAGTCCGTTGACAGCGGTGTGGTACACCGAGGCGCTGAGCAGCGACACACACACACACACACACACACACACACACACACACACACACACACACACACACACACACACACACACACACACACACACACACACACACACACACACACACACACACACACACACACACACACACACACACTCATTATGTCAACATTCCTCTTTGGACATGACACTGCTCTGTGCGCACGGCGCCGCTCCACAGCGCCCTCTGCCGGCCGGCCGCCCGAACTGCACCGACACGCCGCTCGGTGTTTACGTTTGTCCACACATGGATTTAATTCGATGTTTTCTCGAAGAGGCAGAAACAAGTGATGACTTTTGGAGGATGTTTTTACACTCTTTTTTTAGAATGTTTTCCACTGAGTGAGTGAGTGAGAGAAATTAAGAAATAAATTCCTATTTGTGTTTTTGACAGGTGAATTAGTGGTTAGCACAGTTGCCTCACAGCATGAAGGTCGTGGGATCGCTTCCCTCCCTTTCTGTGTGGAGTTTGCATGTTCTCCCTGTGTCTGCGTAGGTTTCATCCGGGTGCTTCCTTCCAAACACAGGCATGTTCGGTGGATTGGAAACTTTAAACTGACTGTGCATCTTCTATGTTTGTCTGTCAATATATGGCCCTGTGACAGACTGGCGTCCTGTCCTGGGGAGGGGTGCTATTTAAAAAAAAATTGGAAATCTATAAATGTTTGAATGGAATATGGAAATATACATGGAACTGGAAGCACTCAGAGAGTGCAAACCTCCGCCAAGGCCATGGGGTCACTGACACCATAACATTTACATGCCGTGGAATCATTGAACCTAAAAAAGGTCTAACAATGATGTTTGCTCAGTAGTAAAAAAGTTTCATCTGCTGTGACTGGATAGCATGTATCCTTAGCGCTTGGCATCACAGTTTATTGCAACTTGCACCTTTCCCAGAAACTACTATCATCTGAGCACTGATATTGATATTGCATGTGCTTATAGACCAAAACAAATAAGAGACAAAATTCAATTTATTATTCAACTAAACTGCAAATATATGAATTTTTTAACATTTATGAAACAATTCTCTAAACAAGGCCATAGGGTCACTGACCCTAAAGAGATTCCCTCCTTGCCACAGTGATCTATTCAACAATTCAGTGTTACAACCAAAACTATGATACATATACTTTTCTTTCCTTTATATTTGACATCCTTGACCATGAAAACATACCACTAGAACTTGGAATCACTTTTATGTCTTTATTAGTTCAAAAGTTATTGTATAAAAACGATTTTTCGGTAATGGCGGTTTTCTTCTGGATCTAGCTCCATAACATTTGAAGCTACATCAAATCTGATGACACCTTACTGAATCAGTACAGATTCAGCTACAATTTGGTGTTAGTTTGCATCTCTAGCTTCATTTGTCACCTCACACTGACACATTTTCTATTTTCCCTATATTTTTGCATATTCTGGATCACCAGATCCGGAATCCGGATCCGATCATCACCAAACTTTGTTGTTTGATAGAACATTTGACTATGTTACACCCTAATTTTTTCAAGCCTTTCTGCCTTGTTTTTGTGGAGTTAGAAACTAGAATGTCAAAATTCCCCCTATCCCACAATGGTGAAGAATCCTTAAAAAAATTCCTGGATCCGGATCGTGATCCAGATCACCACTAAAATTTAATCACTTGTTCCTCTTGTCATTTCCAACTACTCCACAAAATTTCATCAAAATCCGTTCAAAATTGTTTGAGTTATGACAAACAGACAGACAAACAAACAAACGCGACAAAAAACATAGCCTCCTTGGCGGAGGTAATAAACCATAGCAGGATAAATTTTGGGTCATTTGGTTCCAAAAACCCATATGGACGGAGCCAGTGAAGATATCGGGTTCAAAAATCACCAAAAATATTGACGAAAATGTCATATCTTGAGAACCGCTGCACCTAGAGACTTGAAATTTGGCTCCAAATGTTGCTTGACCCCAAGTTTATATTCAACTTCTATAGTAACAATAAGCCTATCTGGTGTTTTTTAAGAGTAATTGCCAAAAAAAAAAAAAACTAATTTCAGTACATACGTTACGATCAATTGTAACAAACAAAATCTATGTAGTTTTTATTTCAGGAACATCAGTTGAGTATAATCATCACATGTAAAGAATGACATGGCCACAATGAACTAATTATAAGCAACAGAGTGGTTTTCTACGTCAACTGAAATTTTCAAACGTTCCGTCCATATGGGTTTTTGGAACCAAATGACCCAAAATTTATCCTGCTATGGTTTATTCCGTCTATATTTCCATATTCCATGCAAACATTTATAGATTTCCAAATATTTTTTAAATAACACCCTTCCCTAACAGAGAATGGATGGACGTGGTGTCCAGACCTCCATCAGCTGAAGCTGAGGGCCAGGGGTCATACTGTGCAAAAAAATAAATAAATAAATAAATTCCCCCAGTGGACCTTAAAAGGACAAATTCACTTTATTTTTTTAACAATCTAAAGCCACTCACTACATGATGATGTGATAAAATGTGCATTTTCCCCCTGAAATGCAAGTCCCACTGCAAGGTGTGTGTGGGATGTGTGTTACAAGCGTGTGCCTTTGTGAGATGAGACAACAGCAAGAGCATATTCAAAATTACTACAAAGCATCCATTGCCATGTTCCTCACATTCCAGAATAATGTGGATTGTGTGGTGTTACATAGATATTATAAGCACACAGGAGCATTTACACGAGCAAAATAGCCATAAGTTAAAAGTATAATGACACCCTCAGTTGGGGCCAAAGTCCACTGGACATCCATGATTCTGTTGTTGAATCCCCAAATAAGAGTAACTGAAAGAAAAAGTAAAAAATAAATAAATAAAGCTCAGCATTTTTTTTCTCTTACAGAAAATAATTTATGCAAACAAAGCACTCAGAGGCTTCTGATGCACATGGTTGGAGTGTCTGCTAAACATCTGCATCACTCACAGTTCAATGTGCATGTAGAAATGCCACTGCAACAAGTAAATATTATGCCTGAAACACCTAGTTTTAAGGTTTCCACCAAGTACCATGACGTCCCGGACCACAGTGATGGGTGTGACCAGACCAAACCTTCAACAATAGCCAGAAACTTTTGTCAACGTAAAAACAAGCAGCAGCAGTCCTAGTGGTCACTAGTAGAGGTGGGCGATACTGGGAATTTTGGTACTGATCTGATACCAAGTAAATACAGGCCCAGTATCGCCAATATCGATACAGATACCGATACTTTTTCATATTTAAGCTTCATAGATCCAAAGGATCCAAAAGACCTAGGATAGAATTTTGCCAAACATAGTACATGACAATTATCACAATCAACATTTTTGGTTAAAAAATATCACTCAACACAACTTAAAACAAAATCTCCTGAGGTAGAGGGCTGACAAACCACAATACAAGGGTGCGCTGCTCCGTGTTGTGTGACACAGCACAGCGCTGCTCTTACAGACAGAGAGCAGACTTTGATGAATCTGCATGTGAAGCAGTCAGTGCGTGCGGGAGAGAAAAAAGCTTGAGTATCGATCTTTTTACACGAGGATCGTTCAATATCAGTACCAGCACTGGTATCGATATTATCGATATTAAGATCGATCCGCCCACCTCTAGTCACAAGGACCTTGCAATTAGCAACAAGGCTTCATAAGCATGCTGACAAACCTCTGTCTTTATTACCCGAGGCCATCAAATACGGCCATCGGGTATTGTGCAATATATAGGTTCACACGGAAAAATAGTGTACTGTTTTGTTTTTGACTGCAATCACAGAAACAGTTGCGAAAGTGTTTTTTTTTTTCAGTTTCCAGTGGAGAAGGGAAGATGAGGTTGTGTCGCTAAGTGTTAGCCTACACAGCTAACCAGAGTAGCTCCGTACTCTCGCCTGCAAAACCACCTCGACATGTTTGTGCTCTGGGTCATAAACAAATCGCAACACATGTGCACTTTCCCACCGCACTTTTTCTTTACATTTTCACTTAGTTTGCGTGTAATTTGTCCAAAAACACAGAGAAAATGCCATGTTTTTTCCCCCGGGAGTAGAGAAATTACATCATATGCGTCATATTTTACCCTTTGCGCCCGCCCTCAAACGAGACTGCGCTGTCCAGTAATCTTGGGACACAGACCTTGGACAACATCAACGATGGTTAACCTTGAACTATTTTAAGAGGTATTTTAAGAGGTTAAAAGTCACATTCTGTTTCAAATTTTTATGCTATGAATCATGCAGGTTTTTTTTGTTGTTTTGTTTTTGTTTTTTTGGAGGGATGGGGTTGATAGCCAATCAGAGTAGAGCGGCACTGTGATGTCACTGGCTGTTCTCTCTTTGTGGTGCTCCAAAACCACTTTATGTGTAATTATATAACGTCTGAGTGGATCCTTGTCGTTTGATTGGTGGGTTGTATGTCACGTGACATAGATTTATTCGTACCATTTGTCATTGTGTTTCATTTACCATACAGTAGTGCTTTTTAGCGTGAAATTTTGGTGCTATATGAAATGTGCTGTTGCACGCCCTGACCACCATACACACTCATAGTATTAGCGCGGTGTTTAGCGAAACATGGTGGGGTTTGTTTTGCTGGCAGACGACAATTTGAAGGAGCTAATTGACGCTGCTAATTGTTCGAAACACACACACACAAATAAAAAAACTACACTGTAAGCCGTCTGGAGGCATGAGAAGCTGTTAGGATGAAAAGCTGGTCAAATTTCTGATGTGATTTTTCACTGGACTGAGGAACTACACAAAATTTTTTTTTTTTTTTTTTTTTTTTTGGTAGTACACAAAGTCAGTGCAAGACATCATGGACTAAATTGTCACAATTATCTTTGAACTGTTTTTCCAGGTTGAGTTTTCCAGGTTTAACTGTTTTTCCAGGTTGAGTGAGAACAATTTTGGACTCCAATTTAAAGTTCATGTTGAAATTAAAAAAAATATCAAATCTATTTTAGCCTTTATATAAGACAAATAATGAATGTTTTTCCATTCTTTCAATGGAACAAATATTTAATTTGGTGAAAGCTGGAACGTACCATTCCACGAAGTTAAATATTTGTACCATTGAACTCATAAACATTCATTATTTGTATAATATAACATGTTTTTCACATATTATGTAAAAGCTAGCGAGAAATAAACACTTATAAAACTAAAAATGTTGTTTCTGGAACATGATAACACCTCTGGAGTGGTTTACAAGGCATTTTGAGGATGTTAGGGTGGTGACATCACTAGCTGATCTAGCCAGCTGCTAACTTCGCTTCGTTTGTGTCTAAACATAAACATCTTGCTCATAATTTATGTAAAAGCTAGTGAGAAATAAACACATCTAAAACTGAAAACGCTGCTTTTGTAACCTAATAACACCTGGAGTGATTAAATAAAATATTTTTATGATTAATTGATTGAGTTTATTCTGCAACATCAATAATATGTATATGTTGCTGACATGAACAAGCGAAGCTCTTCAGCATCTCACCATGCCATTTAGGTCCTTCAGACTTTTTTCAGCAAATGCTTCTGGAGAGCATTAGCATGGCTAAAAATCTTCCGGTTATTGGGGGGAGCCCTCCAACTACGGCCCTCTTAACCCCCTGCCACTTTAAGCATTTTCTTTTTTGCATTCTCACATGCCTGGAAAAACGGTCCTCACCATCTCATTTAGGTCCTCAACCTTTTTCTCAGTAAATATGCAGGGAGCATAAGCATGGCAAAAAATCTTCTTCGAAGCCTCCCAGACACCCCACCTATGGTCCTTTTAATCGCCGCCATTTTAAGCATTTTCTTTATTTGGATTCTCACATGCCTGGAAAAGAGTTCTCACCATGTAATCTAGGTCCTTCAAACTTTTTTTTCCTTCAGTAAATGCTTCTGAGGAGCATATGCATGGCTAAAAATCTTCAGCTTCTTTCACTCCCTAGACCCCCAACTATGGCCCTCTTAACCCCATGCCACTTTAAGCATTTTTTATGTTGATGTAAATTCATATTCTAACCTTTCAGCTACTTCACAGTCGGGCTGCACAATATGGCCAAATTAGCTGAACTGTTCCTTTTAAGAAAAACCTCCACTACACCACTCCATCAGGAAGCTGTATTTTATATTTTTAATTAAATTTATACCAAGTTGTAGAAATTTGCTATCAGTTTGAGTTCATGGAAGATAATTTTAGACATTAAAAAACGTCTGTTTACTCACCAATATAACTAGGAGTTCGAGGTTCAGATGATGTGTTCAAATTCACATCTGGCTCAAATATTTTTCTTCTTCTACTAAGGTGGATTAGAACTTTTTGTGGAACAACTACTGTACAGGAGGGACGTGGCAATCAGTATGTGTCACCGATTTCAGAATGGCTCTTTTCAACCAGACGTGCAGTGCCATGACATGTCAATCATCCAGGTAGCACCTGGGGTGTCCAATCAGATTTCAGGGGAGTCCAGTGTAACCAGGGGTGGTCCTGGAAGCGGGCCGACCGGGCAGCTGCCCGGGGCGGCATCGCAGGGGGTGGCGGCATGACCATGCGGGAAAAAAAAAACGGTAAAAAAAAAAACGGGGCGGGGGGGGGGTCGTGGTTTCGTTACGTTACGGCAGAGCGGCGCCCCCACCTTCCCGTCCCATGGCGGCTTTCCTCTCACTCATTCCCGCAGCTTCACAGTGCTATAAACAGTAGCGAAGCAAAGACTGCAGCGAAACGAGACGAGTCACTGGATAAGTTTAGGGCTTTGTCCCGCCCATCGGACGCTCAGCGTCTCTGGGGATCTATGGGGCAGTGGGCTGGCCTCGGCCGGCCCGGACGCTCAGCTTCTGCATGATGATTGGATGATCTGTCTGAGGCTGACTCCCTTTTTGATTGACAGCGAAATGAGCGAATCAGCGATCTTTTGGTTTAAACATCCGTGGGAGCATTTTCATTCTGTTCTGAGTTGAACCGGAGACTTTCCTAATCCTTTTAGCAGCATTTTCTTTGTTAAAAACGACTAGCGACAAATCGAGCTTCTATTTCTGGTGGGGGTTTTTTGTAGCTGCTTGTGTTTGGAGACTGACTTCTATCACTCTTTCTGACTTCTATCGCAGTTTCTGTCCCTACCGAGTAGCGGGTGCTGTTGAGCTCCTTCACCGTCACAAAGCAACTCACAGGCGGACAAACTTCACACTAGCCTCGCGCCAGTCCCAGGTAGCGAGCTAGCTAGGTAGCAAGCTGCACATAATGGCAGACAATTTGAATGTTGTGGACCGGATTTTGGCGAAGCCATTTGATTGTCTTCCTTACGAAGAAGCCGTGGCTGCTGTCATGGCTTCAGCTCTCAATGGTTTGCAGGCCAAAGTTAAAGCAATAGCTCCCAGTGCAATGTTTGTGCATTGCTATGCTCACAGACTGAATCTGGTTCTGTCTCAGGGGGCTAAATGCTTATCTGAGTGCAGAATATTTTTTGCATCACTCTCTGGGTTTGCCACATTTTTCTCAAAATCCACAAAGAGGATGTCTTTTCTTGAGTCTGCAGGCTGCTCAAAGTTACCCAGAAATGCTCCTACTCGATGGTATTTCACATCACAGATAGTGAGCACTGGAGCAAACAATTATGATGCCCTCCTGCAAACTTTTGAGATGATCATTGCAGATAAGTCCATGGATGATGACACATTAGACTGTGCCAATATCTTTGTTTGTTATTGCAGTAGTCATTAAAACTGGAAATTTGTTCTTGGAAATAGCTGTTGTGAGTTAATTTGTGGGATTGTGGGTGTTCAGGACGAAGTTAGTGTTTTCATGGGTGGTGGGGCGGAGGTGGTGGCCACGTTAGTGTGTGTGGGGGGGGGTGCGCATGCAGGGGGTTTTGCCCGGGGAGTAAATCACTCTAGGACCGCCACTGAGTGTAACCCAGCTACACCATTGTCAACGTCCCACTGAATTCCTGCGAGATCCCACGAGATCGCATTTATTGTCAAATCAAGTGTTCAACATTTGACTTTTTAAAAATTATTTAATGAGACAAACAAAAAGTTACAGAGAAACCTTACAGAGGAATAAATACAACAGTGAAAACAACATACCAAAGAACAGTTTAATTAAAAAAAAAAAGAAACAGGTGGGAATTATTACAAAAAAAAAACATTTGACATTTCCTGTTTCACTGTGGACTCAAAATTTGGCACTTCCTGTTTCAGTCTGAACTTGCCACCAAATTCCCACAAGGTTCCATGAGATCTCGTCTGTCAATCCAGGATGTGTTGATCCAGGAAGTGTTCAACATTTGACATTTCCTGTTTCATTGTGGACTCAAAATTTAGCACTTCCTGTTTCAGGATCAACGTCCCACTGAATTTCTGCGAGATCCCACGAGATCTCATTTATTGTCAAACCAGAAAGTGTTCAACATTTAAATTTTTAAAAATTATTTAATGAGACAAATAAAAAGTTACAGAAAAAACTTACAGAGGATTAAATACAACAGCAAAAACAACATACCAAAGAACAGGTTAATTAAAAAAAAGGTGGGAATTATAACAAAAAAACACTTTCCAAAATAAAACACATTTGACATTTCCTGTTTCACTGTGGACTCAAAATTTGGCACTTCTTGTTTCAGTCTGAACTTGCCACCGAATTCCCGCAAGATTCCACGAGATCTCGTCTGTCAATCCAGGATGTGTTGATCCAGGAAGTGTTCAACAATTGACATTTCCCGCTTCATTGTGGACTCAAAATTTGGCACTTCCTGTTTGGGACTCAGTGTACCATGAGCGAGCTTCGTGCCGCGCTTCACTCGTAATAACTGCTTATTAACATTGTGGTCTTTGTGAAATCATCATGTGACAAAATAGCGGGGCTTGTTTAAACAAGTACAAATTGTACATAAGACTATAGGATCTTAATAATTAATGTAAATAACAATAAATGTATAGGTAGGTAGGTAGATAGATAGATAGATAGATAGATAGATAGATAGATAGATAGATAGATAGATAGATAGATAGATAGATAGATAGATAGATAGATAGATAGATAGATAGATAGATAGATAGATAGATAGATAGATAGATAGATAGATAGATAGATAGATAGATAGATAGATAGATAGATAGATAGATAGATAGATAGATAGATAGATAGATAGATAGATAGATAGATAGATAGATAGATAGATAGATAGATAGATAGATAGATAGATAGATAGATAGATAGATAGATAGATAGATAGATAGATAGATAGATAGATAGATAGATAGATAGATAGATAGATAGATAGATAGATAGATAGATAGATAGATAGATAGATAGATAGATAGATAGATAGATAGATAGATAGATAGATAGATAGATAGATAGATAGATAGATAGATAGATAGATAGATAGATAGATAGATAGATAGATAGATAGATAGATAGATAGATAGATAGATAGATAGATAGATAGATAGATAGATAGATAGATAGATAGATAGATAGATAGATAGATAGATAGATAGATAGATAGATAGATAGATAGATAGATAGATAGATAGATAGATAGATAGATAGATAGATAGATAGATAGATAGATAGATAGATAGATAGATAGATAGATAGATAGATAGATAGATAGATAGATAGATAGATAGATAGACAGACCTTTGTTGCATTCATCACAGGCATCCATAATTAATCTCCTGCTTATAGATGAAGTGCAGGATAATTTACCAGTTCAGATGTGAGAAAAGTGACTTCAGGTGGTCTGAGCTCAATGATTGTATTTATAGCACCACTTATTTATTCATTTTCCTCACAAGACTGACAGCTGTACAACAAGCAGTCACACTGACATTCCCATATGTGACAGCATGCTTGTTTTGTTAAAGATGGGGGAAACTGAAGCACCTGGAGGAAACAAACAACACCACACAGAAAGAGTCAGAGAAGATCTCAAACACAAGTCCATCATTCTGTGAAATGCTGATCCTCCTCACTGGTCTAAATAAATAAAGTCGTTGGGGTCATTCAACTGAGCGCAAGACTCCGCCAATACTAGTTTCCAATTCCACAATTTTTACCTTGGAAAAAGTTTCAAGGTCAAAGTCCTATTAGAAGTGACTTTTCATAAGCTAAATTAGATGTGATCAAATGTCACGAGGATGTATTTAGTTCATGCACTTGAATCAAAGTTTTTGTGGTGTCAGGTTTGTTTGTTTGTTTGTTTGTTTGTTTTTAACTTTTCAGTTTCTGAATTTTATTTCAAATGAATTCTTTCTCACAGAACATTGGTTATCTCTGCTATGCACAATTTCTCATTCCTTTTTGGCACTTGGTTTGTGACTGATAACTGGAAGACAGACAAACAGGCATAAATTTGGAACCTTCATCCAATTTTGTTAATGTAAGTAAATCCATAACAGACAAATGAGGGTGACTGAGGTACTTTTGATTGAGATATAATGCAAAATGTACACCAAATGGGCTTCAGTTCAATTCATTTCAAATCAAATGTACACAAAATCCACAATTTGAATCAGATCCAAATCAAACTTTGTCAGGTGATAGTGAGTGCTAGTCTACACCTTGTTTTCAAATATGACAGTGATTAGGGCATTGTTGAAAAAGATACAATGTGAAATATTAAATGGGTTTTCAATGTTAAGTTTAAATGGCCACAAAATCTGTAATCCAGATCAGATCAAGATCAAATTTTATGAGTTGATGAAGGACACCATCATACATAAGACTGTCAAATACGAAAGAAATTCAGTATTTTTTGACAGCATTGTGAATTTTAGAAAATTAATTCAGTGTTAAAGGATAGGGATTTTTTTCCCAAGATTTTTACTGACTTTGACCTTGAAAATTGAATCAGTTCTTGCCTATCAGTATATGAATACTCTGTTAAAAAAAAAAAATCATACATGTAAAATTGTGGGTTACAGCCTGTTCACAAACAGACAAACATGCAGGGGTGAAAGCATAACCTCCACCCAACTTCGTGGACGGAGGTAATCATTGGAAACAGGATGCACCTATGCTCAATTTTGAGCTTTATGCCAAAGGCTGTGAATACTTATATGTACATGTGATTTCTTAGTTTTTTATTATTATTAATTATTATTATTAATAATAATCCATTTGCAAAAATCTAAAAAAAAAAAAATTTTTTCACACTGTCATTATGGGGTATTGTGTGTAGAATTTTGACGGTAAAAAATGTATTTAATCCATTTTGGAATAAGGCTGTAACATAAAATGTGGAAAAAATGAAGCGCTGTGGATACTTTCTGTAAACAGCAATAAATGAATGAATGAAAACAAAACTGAATCTCAAGCTGACTGAATTCATGTCTCACCAGAATAGATCCATGTCATTTGTTTGGTCAGTTGTAGTGTCACATGCCACTGATTATTTGTCCCAATATACAGACAAATAGTTCATCATATGAATTACATTTGGTGTAATTTGGTTCCATTTTCCATTCACGTTGGTTCCTTACATTGTGCTACACTAACCGGCTCCACTACCTTTTTCGTAATAATGCGTGCATTATACGAGGAATCTAACTCCAGTACGCCATATACTCATTAGAAGTGCTGTCTGGGACTGTATCAGAGCATTTTCCCCCTGGTCATTGGAGTGTCAGTTGGGAGTGTCCCGGTACACAACGCATAGTATACCGGGACTCCATCGCAGAACTCAAACCATTGTGGCCGACTACCAAGAGCGAGATCACTTGGACTTTCTCCACCATATTGCCCACAATTTTCAGCTATAAACAATGTCCTAAAAATAATAATATTTGAAAAGACCCATTGATACAACAACTCTTTACATGCCATATTATCAAATAGTAATTTAAATTTTTCATACTTGTTTATTTACTGTATATATATATATATATATATATATATATATATATATATATATATATATATATATATATATATATATACGAGGGCTGTCCGTAAAGTATAGGTCCTTTTTATTTTTTTCAAAAACTATATGGATTTCATTCATATGTTTTTACGTCAGACATGCTTGAACCCTCGTGCGCATGCGTGAGTTTTTCCACGCCTGTCGGTGACGTCATTCGCCTGTGAGCACTCCTTGTGGGAGGAGTCGTCCAGCCCCTCGTCGGAATTCCTTTGTCTGAGAAGTTGCTGAGAGACTGGCGCTTTGTTTGATCAAAATTTTTTCTAAACCTGTGAGACACATCGAAGTGGACATGGTTCGAAAAATTAAGCTGGTTTTCAGTGAAAATTTTAACAGCTGATGAGAGATTTTGAGGTGATTCTGTCGCTTTAAGGACTTTTCACGGTGCGAGACGTCGCGCAGCGCTCTCAGCCGCCGTCATCAGCCTGTTTCAAGCTTAAAACCTCCACATTTCAGGCTCTGTTGATCCAGGACGTCGTGAGAGAACAGAGAAGTTTCAGAAGAAGTCGGTTTCAGCATTTTATCCGGATATTCCACTGTTAAAGGAGATTTTTTTTAATGAAAGACGTGCGGGCGGATTGCAGCGTCGGCTCGCAGCCGCCGCGACGCTCCGTCACAGGAAAAACACCTCTGCTGGAAGCCTTAAGGACAAGTTGGAACATCTCCAGCTGATAAACAATTTCTCATATACTCACTCCACTGAAAGCCATCAAAAGCCAACTGGATTTTAACAAATGGTTATCAACACGGAGGTGTTTTTCCTGTGCCGCCGCGCCGCGTCGGCTGCGTCCCGACGCGCGGACCCGTCCGCACGTCTTTCATTAAAAAAATCTCCTTTAACAGTGGAATATCTGGATAAAATGCTGAAACCGACTTCTTCTGAAACGTCTCTGTTCTCTCACGACGTCCTGGATCAAACAAAGCGCCAGTCTCTCAGCAACTTCTCAGACAAAGGAATTCCGACGAGGAGCTGGACGCCTCCTCCCACAAGGAGTGCTCACAGGCGAATGACGTCACCGACAGGCGTGGAAAAACTCACGCATGCGCACGAGGGTTCAAGCATGTCTGACGTAAAAACATATGAATGAAATCCATATAGTTTTTGAAAAAAATAAAAAGGACCTATACTTTATGGACAGCCCTCGTATATATATATATATATATATATATATATATATATATATATATATATATATATATATATATATATATATATATATTATTTATAAGTAATATTTAGTTATTACAAATAAAGTCCCAATAAAACAGGAATATGATTTGATTATATTTACTGTTGTATGTACAGCTTGAAAGGTGAATACAGTGTAGTACAAAAGAAAACATTCACAGGGGTGGGGGGGGGGGTATTGATAATTGGGAATGGGCCGGGGGTGGAAACGCTGTAGAAGCATCAGGGACATCTCTCGTGTCCTTAGATACACTATTAGATGAAGACTTGGACAAGTTCCTGCTGCAATTTTTCACTTACTTAAGTACTTTTTCACCTGTCTAATTTTAAGTAAAATATCAAATGACAAGGATCTATTTACTTGTAGGTGTCATATAAAATAAGCAATTCATTTTTCCATTTGTGCAATCGAAAGAGTATTTTCCTTAGCGGAAAGATGGAATGTTCCATTTAATGAGGCAAAACTCATAAAAGTATTCTCATACTCATAAAGAGGGGCGCACATAACTGGTACTCATCATGCTCATGTGTGCTAAAAATCACTTATGCACAGCAGACAGCACACAGAGGAAAACACTTTTCCTACAATCTGTCATTGCTTTCCTCCTATGAAGTGCTTCCCTTGTGTTTTCTGCTGCACATCATTTATTTTTAGCACGCACAAGCACTATGAGTACCAGTTACGTGCATTCCAAACTGTGATTTTTTTCCAATTATTTATTTACAGTAGTGTTCAGAATAATAGTAGTGCTATGTGACTGAAAAGATTAATCCAGGTTTTGAGTATATTTCTTATTGTTACATGAGAAAAAAGGTACCAGTAGATTCAGTAGATTCTCACAAATCCAACAAGACCAAGCATTCATGATATGTACACTCTTAAGGCTATGAAATTGGGCTATTATTAAAAAAGTAGAAAAGGTGGTGTTCACAATAATAGTAGTGTGGTATTCAGTCAGTGAGTTCGTCAATTTTGTGGAACAAACAGGTGTGAATCAGGTGTCCCTATTTAAGGATGAAGCCAGCACCTGTTGAACATGCTTTTCTCTTTGAAAGCCTGAGGAAAATGGGACGTTCAAGACATTGTTCAGAAGAACAGCATAGTTTGATTAAAAAGTTGATTGGAGAGGGGAAAACTTATACGCAGGTGCAAAAAAATTACAGGCTGTTCATCTACAATGATCTCCAATGCTTTAAAATGGACAAAAAACAGAGACGTGTGGAAGAAAACGGAAAACAACCATCAAAATGGATAGAAGAATAACCAGAATGGCAAAGGCTCACCCACTGATCAGCTCCAGGATGATCAAAGACAGTCTGGAGTTACCTGTAAGTGCTGTGACAGTTAGAAGACGCCTGTGTGATGCTAAGTTCTTTGCAAGAATCCCCTGCAAAGCCCCTCTGTTAAATAAAAGATATGTGCAGAAGAGGTTACAATTTGCCAAAGAACACATCAACTGGCCTAAAGAGAAATGGAGGAATATTTTGTGGACTGATGAGAGTAAAATTCTTCTTTTTGGGTCCAAGGGCCACAGACAGTTTGTGAAACGACCCCCAAACTCTGAATTCAAGCCACAGTTCACAGTGAAGACAGTGAAGCATGGTGGTGCAAGCATCATGATATGGGCATGTTTCTCCTACTATGGTGTTGGGCCTATATATTGCATTCCAGGTATCATGGATCAGTTTGGATATGTCAAAATACTTGACGAGGTCATGTTGCCTTATGCTGAAGAGGACATGCCCTTGAAATGGGTGTTTCAACAAGACAATGACCCCAAGCACGCTAGTAAACGAGCAAAATCTTGGTTCCAAACCAACAAAATTAATGCCTCGCAGATGTGAAGAAATCATGAAAAACTGTGGTTATACAACTAAATACTAGTTTAGTGATTCACAGGATTGCAAAAAAAGCAGTTTGAACATAATAGTTTTGAGTTTGTAGCATCAACAGCAGATGCTACTATTATTGTGAACACCCTTTTTACTTTTTTTTACTAAAAGCCCAATTTCATAGCCTTAAGAGTGTGCATATCATGAATGCTTGGTCTTGTTGGATTTGTGAGAATCTACTGAATCTACTGGTACTTTGTTTCCCATGTAACAATAAGAAATATACTCAAAACCTGGATTAATCTTTTTAGTCACATAGCACTACTATTATTCTGAACACTACTGTATTTATACTACCTACCGTTCTTGCCATTTTTTTCCACACAAAGTTAAACAATATTGATTAAGGTGTGTGTGTGTGTGTGTGTGTGTGTGTGTGTGTGTGTGTGTGTGTGTGTGTGTGTGTGTGTGTGTGTGTGTGTGTGTGTGTGTGTGTGTGTGTGTGTGTGTGTGTGTGTGTGTGACTGAGTGAGAGGGAGACAGAGAGGTTGTTCTACTGACCAATTTATTTATATGAACTGCAGTAAGAAAGTGTCAGATGCTGCATGCAGCCATATTCAATAAAAATATTAGGCTACTTTGTGTGTTCAGCTACATCAGTGTCTGTAAGACTGTTTATTTTTTAATTATCTGTGTGAACTTGGTGATTCATGCAAACATCCAGTGACGGCAAACAGGGAAATAATATGTCAGCCTTGTTCACTGTATTCTCAAAAGTACCGCGTTCAGTACGAGCAAAGTTTTCCAACTGACTTTATATCACCAACTAAACAAAGAGCAAACAAATGGTTAATAAATAATTAAATAAACCACCCAGAGTGGAGGCACTGACTGATGTCTTGTCAAATGCACCACGTACGTTATGAAACAAGTTCATCAAGTAACTTTAAATATCAGACAAACCAAATTGATTAACTGGAGCTGGAAGAAAAAAAATGCTTACTAGGCATGCCAGCTAGGCCCACTGACACAGAGTTACAGAGAATGCTTTCCAGCTATGCTGAGCTTAGTAACAAAGTTCTACAGTACATCAACAACCTCACACCACCACCCACAGTGACACCTTCATCACCACAACGTAATAACACTCCCAGCAATAACACAGGAGACATTTGCATGGAATATATGAACGAGGGTCCCCTGTCAAGATCTTTCACTACACCATCAAGAGTTCAAGGTTCAAGGTGGGCAAATCAGTGATCAGAGCTCAGACATAAACTACAACATATGCAGACAAATTGATGAAAGGTGTTAAAGAAGGATTTAGTGAAATACTGAGAGGTGTTCTCAAAATCATCAAATCAGGAAACTTCAAGGACATTACATGTTAATACACAAGGATGATTTAGCTTTAGATGAGCTGAAAGGCTTTCTGCAGTCCTATTTAAGTGGGCGAAGTAACACAGAACTATTCCAAGACCTGATGTGCACAAAACACAATGACCATGAACCACAACCTTATGCTGCGTAATGGGCTTTAAGCAAAAGATCCTGTTCACTTCTGAATATGCTGACAAAGAAGTGAAATACAATGCAAACAGTCCAAGACATTTTCCTCCACACAATATACCCGGGCCTTGGCCACAAACATGATGACATACGTCATCATGACAGCAATGTGTTTGATGAGATAATCCTAAAACAAATGACAAAGAAGTTGAGGAGTAGTTGCGTGACAGAAACATGTAAACATGCATAGCACACAACCTGCGATTGTAGCATCACAAGACAGCAGTGTGAGGAAAAATGGGTCAGAAATAAAGTCCAAGGCAATTGTGCTACAATAGTTAACTGAGAAAGTAGAGACGTTGATGAAGTTGATCAACTAATGCAACAGTCAGAACCCTGCAAATGCCCAACAATCAGAACCCTGTCACAACTGCCAAGTTAAAGTAGACCAAATGAAAAACAATTCATACAGTTGTGTCCAGTGCCTTGAAGTGAAGCTTCCAGGTTGCACGCATTGTTTTTATTGTGCTGAGGAAAGCCACAAGGGAGTAGGTTGTCTGAAGAAATCTAAGCATCAGGGAAACTGGAGTCAGTCCCTGCCATGGGACAAGCAGCGACCAGGCTTCACATTCAGTGCCAACCATGCCCACACCATGCTGCTGAATGTGACACAGAGAGTTTTGAGAATTTTAATGCCAAGCCAATTGCAGTGAAACAAAGGCAAAACAACCACAAGGGGCAGATATCCCCTCAATCCTCTCTTTCCTTACCCACCCAAATGAGTAGGAGCCAAAGCCTTAGTGTGATGTAATTTAAGTGACTTCACAATTCAGTGCCTCATTAGATACTTTAGCTCAAGTGAGCATGATTGACAGGAGCTGGAAGGAAAAATGCTTACCAGGCACGCCAGCTAGGCCCCTTAGTGAAATCCTTGATGACAAGGAGGAGTTAGAAGTCAGTGCAGTAAATGGAAACATTCTCTCTTTTGGTGGGAACTGGCTGGATTCTCATCTTGGATAACTTAAGTGGATATGGCAGCTTGAGCCAGTCCATTTTGGTGCCTTTCCTCATCAGCCATGTTCCACTTGGGCAGCCAATACTAGGATTTAGCGTGCTTGAGGAAGTGGTCACAGTCAGCCAGAAGAATATGCCCCACACTAATTTCTCTCCTTTGTGATGCAGTATCAATAGTCATCAACTTCAGACTTCAGACAACTTTATTGATCCCTAAAAGAGCAATTACGTTTACACTCCAATTACCTCAAACAAGATACAGCAATTAATCCACAATTATTACTTGTTTACCATAATAATGTCAGACATCAAAATTAAAAACAACACATATACATTTGACATTGTTTATGTGCTCTAAACTTGAAGCAGTCTGTCATCCGAATTGAGGCAAAGTGGGTGAAGGCCGCAGCAGGAGGGGCCTGCGCCGCCTTGCTTGGGGGTGAGGACTGCAGCAGTAAAAACCGCGCTGCCTACGAGGTGACAGGGAGGAAGTCAGGGTGAGGGGAGTGGAGAGACACGGGGGGGGGGGGGGGGGTAATAGGGATGGAGGGAGGGAAACATGCGTTGTGTGCAGATGAGTTAAATTTCTGTCCATTTCTGTCAGTGTGTGTGTAAAGTCTGACAGTTTCTGTCCATGTGTGTGTAAAGTCTGACGTTGCTAGGCAACAGCAGTCTGGAGGGGGGAATAGATGAGAAGGGGGAGCCGAATTCCTTCACCAAGGCCGTAGATCCTTCTGGGGGAAGAGCAGGGAATTTGGCCTTCAGGAGCCGATAAGGCTGCCATGTTGATGTTAGGCGGACAGATACAGAATTCCATTTACTGCACCTCTGACCATCTAGAGTCCAAATTTATGAAGAATATTCGACAAGGCTGAGCTGCTAGTGAACTTCATCCAAGCTGGTATGGATGTCTGAGGACTGGCACTTATGACACTGTTGTCCCATCTGGACAAATAGCTTGGATTAGGTGTCATGTCCTGTCTGGTATAGATCCATCAGAGACTCTCCTCTTGTTTGAACCTTACGAAACTAATGTACACCTGACAGAGTTAGATATTGAAGAAGGCCTGGTAGAGATAAAGAATGCAAAGAGACCTTGTGGGAGGTGATGGTCTAGTGGTTAAGCCAGCCTGACTGGAAAATCACTGAAGGCCCTGGGTCCTTAATCCCCTAGTGCAGGGGTGAGCAACTTGTTCCAGAAAGGGCGAAGAGGGTGCAGATTTTCCTTGCAGCCACTGATTCCACTAGGTGATTTCACTGATTAACTGATTCCATCTGCTCAAAGTGATATTAATTCTTAATTACGTCTTCTACCAAGCTTGGCAGCTTGGTAGAAGACAACAACTGTTATGGTTATTTATTAGAAAGTGGAAGAAACACAAGATGACTGTCAGTCTCCCTCGGTCTAAGATTCCATGCAAAATCTCACTTTGTGGGGTAAGGATGATTCTGAGAAAGCTCAGAACTACACAGGAGGACCTGGTCAATGACCTGAAGAGAGCTGGGACCACAGTCACAAAGATGCCATTAGTAACACATGATGCTGTCATGGTTTAAAATCCTGCAGGGCAGCAAGGTCCCCCTGCTCAAGCCAGCACATGTCCAGGCCTGTTTGAAGTTCACCAGTGACCATCTGGATGATCCAGAGGAGGCATGGGAGAAGGTCATGTGGTCAGATGAGACCAGAATAGAGCTTTTTGGATGTTTAGAGGATGAGAACAACCCCAAGAAAACCATCCCAACCTTGAAGCATGGGGGTGGAAACATCAGACTCTGGGGGTGCTCTTCTGCAAAGGGGACAGGACGACTGCACCGTACTGAAGGGAGGATGGATGGGGTTATGTATTGCGAGATTTTGGCAAACAACCTCCTTCCCTCAGTAAGAGCATTGAAGATGGGTCATGGCTGGGTCTTCCAGTATGACAATGACCCCAAACACACAGCCAGGGCAATGAAGGAGGGGCTCCGTAAGAAGCATTTCAAGGTCCTGGAGTGGCCTGGCCAGTCTCCAGACCTGAACTCAATAGAAAATCTTTGGAGGGAGCTGAAACTCCAAACCTGAAAGATCTAGAGAAGATCTGTATGGAGGAGTGGACCAAAATCCCTGCTGCAGTGTATAAACCTGGTGAGAAACTACAGGAAACGTTTGGCCTCTGTAATTGCAAACAAAGGCTCCTGTACCAAATATTAACATTGATTTTCACAGGTGTTGAAATACTTATTTGCAGCAATAACATACAAATAAATTATTAAAAAAAATCATACATTGTGATTTCCGGATTTTTTTTTTTTTAGATTATGTCTCTCACAGTGGACATGCACCTAAGGTGAAAATGTCAGACCCCTCCATGATTTCTAAGTGGGAGAACTTGCAAAATCGCAGGGTGTTCAAATACTTATTTTCCTCACTGTATGTGTGTTTAAACCAGGAAAATCTTTCTGCTAAATGCCGTACTGTGAAAAAGTGACGTCATATGTCCGTCAAAGCCAAAATGTAGGAGGATGGAGGAGAACGTATCTGTACCAAATCAATGCACAAATCCACTTCAGATCTGCTGTGGAGACCCCGAGCAAAAACAAAAACAAAAACAAAAAAACACTGGAACAGCAAAAGGGACTTACAATGTTATTGCCGAACAAATCAAATAAAATCAAAGCACACACACCCCTGAAGTGCTGCTAGACATGGAGGAAATCCTGTTCAAGCACATGAACGATTGCTGTGTGCAGATATCAGAGCCAAGGATAAATGGATAATATAAGCATGAATTATGTACTGGACATGGAAGATAGGACAGTACATCCACCAGGAATGTCATTCTGCAATACCTGAGTGTGCTGTGGGCTTTAATATTATTTTTTATTATTATTTCATTGTTTTATTTTATTTTGCCATTATTGGGGACAGTGGGGGAATTTCCACACTATTCACATGGATAATAAGTGCTGAACACTTCAGTGAAATACCAATTGCAACACTGCTTTTCATGGGTAGCAAAAGCCATCTATGAGCTACTTCAAGTCAAATCTGTGTGAACAACTCCAGTGCGTGGTTAAAGCAACAGCCCACAGTTGCCTTCATGGACACCTGTGGACCAGGCTGATGAACACCAACAAGCCCTTGAGCAGCTTATCTCCCTGCTAGTTAGCCCCCTTGTGCTAGTGTACCCCAATTTCAGCTTTCATATTACACACTGATGTTTCAGATTAAGGCATTGGTGCTATCCTATATCAACACCAAAATGGAAAGCTGAGGGTCATAGGGTCTAAGACACTAACAGCAGCTGAACATAACCACCATTTATACAGTAGAAAACTAGAGTTCCTTGCCCTGAAGTGGGCTGTGTGTGGAAAATTTCAGGGATTACCTGTTTTGCACAGCCCACGTCAAAATATACACAGACAACAACCCACTAGCCTATGTCATGTGTACAGCAAAACTAAATGTGGTAGGCCATCGATAGGTCGGAGAACTTTCAGACTTCAGATTTGACCTTAAATATTGGCCAGGAAAGTCCAATGTGGATGCTGCCACGCCTCCCTTTAGACATTGAAAACTATCCCAGGTCTTGTACTGAAAAGATCACAGATGAGATGCATTCCCTAAACTTTCATTCCAAACACCACCTTTCCACTCTCTTGAGCAAATAACAAAAATAAGCCATAACGAGCTTATAAAACCACAGTGAGCATTTGGAGCCAGCAGTGAAGTGATAGAGTTAAAAGAAGCGGTTAGAGCTTTGACCGATGAAATGCATAAAACAGCTAGTAGTGCTACCAGAAGACTGTTTCATGAATGGGGAAAGCTAGTCCTGGAAAACGGACTCCTGTACAGACACGCTAATAAGAGAAAGCAGATGGTACTTCCCACCAAATACAAAGATCTGGTGCTAAAGGAACATCATAGTGAGATGGCTCATGTAAGAACAGAAAAGAGTATTACTCTGGCAAGAGAGGGGCCTATTTGCCCTATTGAGGTTTCAAATCCCACAAAATTTCAGAGAGTTTGCCGCTCTGCAAGATTGTCAATAACATTGAGAAATGCACTGAGACAGACTGATAACGATGCAATTTAACCGCTGCACATGAACAACAGCATTACCATTGCAAGATAAATCTCTTTGTATATTGTGCCTAAAACTCTCGTGAATATATTATCTGGGTTTTTAGACATTGTTATTGTGTTTGTTTTATGTAAACATGCAAGAAGCTCAGGTTGTTATGCAGGGCATAAAAATTTACATTTTGGTAGTATAATGTTCATTTGCAGTTGTTGCCATGTGGTTTCTCTATGTTGTTTAGACTGCAGCGACTCTCCGGTGCGCAAGGGATTATGGGATATTTCAATAGGGCAAATTGGCCTTTTATGGCCAAAGACATCGAAAACCATACCACAAAGAGATGTCTATGCATAAAGGCGAAAAAGCCAGCAACTCAGGTGCACGCTCCAATGAGCAGTATTACATCAAGCTCACCGCTAGAATTAGTGTGTTTAGACTATTTGCATTTGGAAACCACCCACACTTTCTCTGAGTATATACTTGTAGTTGTTCATCACTTCACAAGATTTGCTCAAGCCTACCCCAAAAAGAATGGCAAGACAGCAGCTGTGGGCATTTTGAATGATTTCCTAATACGCTTTGGGCGTCCAACAAAATTACACCATAACCAAGGCTGTGAATTTGAAAAAGAACTGTTCCACACGCAAATCCACAGGGAATTCCTGCTGACTGGTTCAGACTGTACTCCAGATGTTGAGAACCTGAACTGACAAAGAGAAGGAATTTGATTAAATGGGCTTGTTGTACTCCATATTAGCAGGGGGCAGAGTTGAGTAGTGATTTTCTCTGCATTCGTTGTGGACTTTCTCATTACTACAGAGAAGTCTGAAGCATTGATACACTGTTGCTCTGTCTCACCACTTCTTTCCTGTATTTCCGGACTATATGTTAGCTCGGTGCCCCACTGCCGTACCTGTTACATGCACAAAGATACAAGCCTGACTCCAAGCAGGACCAAAGAGACTTGTTAATGAGTCAGGAGAGATCTCCGACGAGACAAACAGGCACACATGAGGGGCTGGCAGAAGTCAAGAGGTCAGGATACACAGAACTGTGTCACGGCATGTTGCAGGTGATGGGTTTTTGGGTACAGGCAAGGTGTAGGAACAGATTTTCAATCAGGATCTGGAGACTTCTGCATGGCTCAGTGACAAGGCAGAAGGGAACAGGTCGCAGGTGAACAGGAAGGCAGGTGTAATGGAAGAGTAGAGTACTACAGAGCACTGGCTGTCCCAGAAAAGAAGGAAAAGTACAAACAAGCGTGGGCAGAGAGGAAGTGAAGGAGAGCCAGAAACATGGGTAGCAGGAAGGCATTTGTAACAAGCTGGAGACATCTGAAGGAAAGCAGCTGCTCAGGGCATTTGAAGGGTGGGTGGGTGGCCGCAACATAGTCAAAACGCTGATGAAGCAGTGAGGCAGTCCCAACAGACCCGAGGAGGGTGACTGCACAGAACAACTGCCACCTTGGACACATAGCAAGGACTGGAGATGTGACCTTAGGCCACCCCTGAGATAAGAATAGAAGCCTGAGACCTTCGGTCTCCTCTGTGCAGGAATGGAAACTGGAGAGGTGTGTTGGCCTTTGGCCACCTCTGAGACAAATTCAGGAGAGGAGAGCTGATTTTCTTGTTGAACCCTTTGAATTAAAGCCAAAAGTCCACACTTAAGTCACAACTTGCTTGTGTTATTTCAGTTCCATAGTGTAGGTGTACAGAGGGAAAATTACAAAAATTGTGCCATTGTCTAAATACTCGTGTACCTCAATGTATGTGCATTTGTGCATGCAATGAAACTTTAATACTTTGAGGTGAACTTAAATCAACTGCTATTTTTTTTTTTTTTTGGACACATATTTACACGGCCACAGGGAGAATCTTTTTTTTTTTTAATTTCGTCTTCAACCACCATCGCTCTTGACAGTTCTCCTGAAGTCTCTTAATAATAACTGCAGGCCGGGATTTAATTTACTTATTGATGGCTGAGGTTACTGTACATGACAACCTGTCTTATTCACCTCCTGCTAAGTCTGGAAGAGTCATGAAGATATCATTATCAAAAACACATGGGGATCACAATGATCATACTGCAAAGCAGCCCACAGCCATTGTTTAAAAAGGGACTTGAATTCACAATTAACAGCAGGACCTCGCTTGAACCCCCTTGCTGGTGAATAACTTAGTAAAATTAAAGTTTTACTCTCTTGAGCTGCCATTTCCAAAGCCACTGGAAGTCTGATGTCTGTGCTCACCTTAGTTTTGGATTTTGTAATGCCTACGAGGAACTAGGAACTAAGCAGATTAAGATAAATCATATCTATTTATCTGTTCATGTTCATATCTAGGGGACATTGAGAGATAACTCTTCCTCCTGTTTTAATGCTGAAATTTGGTCACAAAATAGGCACGTATGTCAGTTACACCAGTCAATTATTTCAACCTTTACCCCAGATTTTATAACTAAAATTCCAGGAGTTATGTTGCTACAACCTACATTAATATTAGAGTGTACTGCAAATGTAACTTGTCAGTCCCTTCGACTGCTCCCTTGTTTGTCACTCGGGGTTGCCACAGCAGATCTGATTTGGATCTGCAAGTTGATTTGGCACACGTCTTACACCGGAAGCCCTTCCTATGCAACTCCATATTACATGGAGAAATGGTTGAGGTGGGGTTTGAACCGGGAACCTTCCGCACTGAAACCAAGCGCACTAACTACTTGCCCATGTAGCTTCTGAGTTCAAATATAACTCAATGCTAAAATACCCTTGGTCATATCCCATTAGGAGCTGCTTCCTCTGTCATACCAGCCACCTGCAGGTCCTCACCACATCCATAAACCCCTACCTGGTGGCTCCATGCTCAGCATCCTTCTCCCTATATACCCTATGATTTTCCTCTTTGTCCAGTCTTGCCTCTCTGGCTTTGTCTTCTAACCAGCCTACCTGTACTGTGTCTCTGATGTGTTCATTATTATTAAATATCAACAACGATAAAAATGATCTTTGGTTTATCACGTGAGGTAAATCTGCCCTACGATTGGATTTTGGAAAACCATGTGAAGGTGAACCAATTCCGATTGGACACTCACATTGCGCACGTCATCACACAGCTTCTATGAGGAGTACAAAGATGGCCGACAGCTGGCACAAAAAGTCCGCTGAGTTAACTTTTCAGCAAAAAAAAAAAAAGTAAGTTTCTATCTCATATCATTAAAAAGTTATTTACAAGGTCTGTGAGAAAAGTAACGGACCTTATTTTTTTTCAAAAACTATATGGATTTGAATCACGTGTGATTACATCAGACATGCTTGAACCCTCGTGGGCATGCGAGAGTTTTCTCACGCCTGTCGGTTACGTCATTCACCTGTGGGCAGTCTTTGAGTGAGGAGTGGCCCACCCTCTCGTCAATTTTTTCATTGTTTAGGAATGGCTCAGAGACTGCTGCTTTGTTTGATAAAAATTTTTTCAAAACCTGTAAGGCACAACTGAGTGGACACCATTTGATAAATTCAGCTGGTTTTCGGTGAAAATTTTAACAGCTGATGAGAGATTTTGGAGTTTTACTGTCGCCGTAAGGACGGCCCACGGCGCCTGATGGCGATCTGCGCTCCGAGCCGCGGCATCTCGCTGTTTCAAGCTGAAAACTTCCTAATTTCAGACTCTGTGGACCCAAGACATCGTGAGATAACAGAGAACTTTCAGAAGAATTCGGGATCAGGAGTTTATGCGGACATTCCACTGTTAAAGGAGATTTTGTAATGAAAGAACGTGCGGGCAGATTCGCATGTCGGGCAGGACCCGACCGCGGGGGGTCGCCACAGGAAAAACACCTCCGTTGGAAACCTTAACGGACAAGTTGGAACATGCCCAAGCTGTTAAACAATTTCTCAGATACTCACTTGTTGAAAGCCATCAAAAGCCACCTGAATTTTACAAATGGTTTTCAACACAGAGGTGTTTTTCATGGCGCAGACGGATTTGCCACGTCGTCACGGATCCGACTCGGCAAATTCGTCTGCACGTTCTTTCATTACAAAATCTCCTTTAACAGTGGAATGTCCGGGTAAACTCCTGATGCCGGCTTCTTCTGAAACTTCTCTGTTCTCTGACGACGTCCTGGGTGAACAGAGCTTTAAATTAGGATGTTTTCAGCTCGAAACAGCCAGACGGACGCCACCTCCGACCGCGCCGATCTGCTTTGTGGGCTGTCCTTAAAGCGAAAGGAACTCCACAATCTCTCATCAGCCGTTAAACTTTACACCGAAAACCAGCTGAATTTCTCCAATAGTGTCAACATGGATATCCCTCACCGGTCCTGAAAAAATTTGATAAAGCAACGTGCGCCGTCTCCCTGCAGCGTCTCAGACAAAGAGATTCCGACGGGAGGGGGAGTCCACACCTCACTCAAAGCCTGCCCACAGGCGAATGACGTCACCGACAGGCATGACAAAACTCACGCATGCGCACGAGGGTTCAAGCTTGTCTGACGTAAAAACATATGAATCAAATCCATTTATTTTTTGAAAAAAATAAAAAGGACTGCTTTTTTTTAATCACAGACCTCGTATAATTTAGTAAAGCTAGGTCTCAGCCATCATATAGGACAGCGTCAGCCCCAGAGGGTTAAATTATATCACTGGCTTTGACCTCACATGTATTTTGATCAAAGTTGTTTTCATTTCTTCACCTTGCTTCAGCAGAGTATAAGTACGATCGGGCGCTTAGTTACAGCTGCCATTTTGGATCACTGCTGAAAACAAACTGTACGTGCCCTCACAACCATTGAAGATATAGTCATCTTTGCCTGCCGATTTGGTCATGCCAAATGGCGTATGAGTATGTGGAGAGCCTTAATAGGTGTGCAAAAGTTGTAGCAGTTAAAAAGCTCATAGTTGGATCTTGGGGTTGAGCTGACGGCCACCATGAGACAAGCTGCCGTCTGTGCCAGCCCCTGCTTCTCGGCGCCCCCTCAATGCTCTGTGCTGAGTGTCCTGCGGGGTCCAAAGCCTTTACTTTGAAAAAACTTAGAGTGTTCAAAGCAGACCCAGTCCCCTGAATACCCCAGCTAGGAATAATGGAATAGGACTCCGTATCTATTTTGTGGGTTTTCTCTCTCTGAACTGGGGCCATGATTAAGAGGTATGGCCGTTGGCATTCAAATTGTGCCGCTAGAGGTGAAATTCTTGGACCAGTGCAAGACGGATAAAAGTGAAAGCATTTGCCAAGAATGTTTTCATGAATCAAGAACGAAAGAGGTTCGAAGACAATCAGATACCGTCGGAGTTACGACCATAAACGATGCCAACTAGCAATTCAGCGGCATTATTCCCATGACCATCCTTGTTTACTCAGCTGATAGCAGCCAGCCATTTATTCCTTTTGTCTGCACTTTTGTGGCGCTTCGGGAGCTAAAAAAAACCCACACTTTTTGATCTTTTAACTTATCGTGGTTGGTACAACCAACTGCAACACACAACTGTGGCATTCTCTGTGAAAACTGGTGTATATTAATTAGAAAAAAAACATGGCAGAACGATGCGAACGCGATCCACGTTAGGTAGGAACTGAGCACGACAGCGGTTTGTTTTCAGTGGCTCGCTAGTTACTATGCACGTTGCTATGTGCGCACGCATCAGGGACCCAGGTGTCCGACCGTAGCTATTGAGCAACAGTACATTCAAAGATGATGACAATAACCATGGTTTCTTACAAAAAAATGACAGCACCCATGGCCAAATCTTACAGTCTATTTCAAACAGTTCACTCACTCTCACTCATTCATATTCAACCGCTTACTCCAATTAAGGGCCTATCCAAGCAGTCATAGGACGTGAGGCGGGGTACACTGTGGACAGGACACCAGTCTGTCAAGGTCAAACAGTTCATTCTCTAACAAATGTTATATGGTCACAGCATTTATTTATTTTATCTTTTGCATTATGTATTCTAACTAACAGCAGTATGGTGACTTCATGGTTAGCACTGTTGTAATATGTAATGTGTGTATTTGGACTGCTGGTCAGTATGAACCTAAAAATGTCATAAGCCCAGGACAGACATAAAATGTTCAATAATGCAGTATTTTAATGTTAATCTGAATTTAATATTGTAGCTGTTATTATGTACCAGGTTTTCTCTTGGTTTCTGGAGTGCAGAGGTGATGCTGTTATCAGTGGGAAGTAGGGGGTTAATGGGAGCTTTATGGTGTAATAAAAGTGCTGTCATGAAAACCCTAATGCATCACTTTTTGATAATCATGCTTGTATTGATATATATATATATATGTGCCCTTAGATGAACAAGATGAGATGGATCAGGGAGAGGAGCTGTGTGCAGTCGCGAAGTCATCCTGATCCATCTCATGCTGTTCATCTGAGGGCAGCAATACAGGACGTGTTGGGGAAAGTGTAGTGACACGGACCCACAACAGGGGGCGCAAATGAACGGTCAATAGATGAGCCAAAAGGTAACAATTTAATGTTGTGAATGTGCACAACGATGATACAGACAATCACAGAATCTGACAGCAGTCAATACACCAAGGTGACGTGTGGGCAGGCTCGAGGATAGAAGACGTCTGTCCTGATAAGAGCCGGAACCACACGATTTCCACCGCCACAGAACCCGGAGAATACTGGAGCCGCCAAGTCCCGAATTCCCAGGTGATCACCGTCCCCGACTGTCGGATCTGGTACTGCTGGCGAGGAGCACAAACAGTGAGAGGTGGGTGTGTGCACACACCCAGTCGCTGATCACACCAAACACCAATCCCACAGATAAGGAAACACTTACAGGAAAACGGCTGCAAAGAAGTTCAGACTGTTAGTCAATGTTTTCAGTTTAGCAGAGAATTACCTTCACAGGTAGATGATATCTCGGCAGCGAGGTGGAGATGACATCCGGCTTTTATGGAGTGATGAAATGATGGGTGACATCTGTCATGAGTTGATGTGTGACAGCTGTCACTCCCGGTTGTGTCCGTGGCGGCAGCGCCCTCTCGTGCCTGAAGCCCGCACTTCAGGCAGGGCGCCCTCCCAGTCCACCAGATACTGAAACCCCCGGCCCTTCCGACGGACGTCCAGGAGCCTGCGAACCGTCCATGCAGGCTCCCCATCGATGATCCGGGCAGGAGGCGGCGCCGGTCCGGGAGCACAGAGGGGTGAGGTGTGGTGTGGCTTGATCTGGGAAACATGAAAAACCGGGTGGACCCGCAGTGAAGCTGGAAGCTGGAGCTTCACTGCGGCCGGACTGAGGACTTTGAGGATCTTGAATGGACCAATATACCTGTCCTTGAGTTTGGGTGAGTCCACTTGGAGGGGGATGTCCTTCGTTGAAAGCCACAACTCCTGCCCGGGCTGGTAAGCAGGGGCCGGGGAACGCCGGTGGTCTGCATGGGCCTTAGCCCTCGTCTGGGCCTTCAACAAGGCAGAACGGGCGGTGCGCCACACCCGACAGCATCTTCGCAGGTGGGCCTGGACTGAGGGCACACCGACCTCTCCCTCCACCACGGGGAACAATGGGGACTGGTACCCCAGACACACCTCAAATGGGGAGAGGCCGGTGGCAGAGGACACCTGGCTGTTATGGGCGTACTCGATCCAGGCCAGATGGTGACCTCAGGCCGACGGGTGCGCAGATGTAACACAGCGGAGGGCCTGTTCAAGTTCTTGGTTGGCCCGCTCTGCCTGTCCATTCGTCTGAGGGTGATACCCGGACGAGAGGCTCACGTTGGCCCCCAGTTCTCTGCAGAAACTCCTCCAAACCTGTGAGGAGAACTGAGGACCACGGTCCGAGACAATGTCAGTTGGTATCCCATGCAGACGTACGACGTGGTGGACCAGGAGGTCTGCTGTCTCCTGGGCCGTAGGGAGCTTCGGGAGGGCCACGAAGTGGGCCGCCTTGGAGAAACGGTCCACTAGCGTGAAGATGGTCGTCATGCCCTGGGACGGCGGGAGGCCCGTGACAAAGTCCAGGCCAATGTGAGACCAGGGGCGACGAGGCACCGGAAGCGGTTGCAGAAGTCCGTGTGTCTTGGAGTGGTCGGCCTTGCCCCTGGCACAGGTGGTGCAGGGCTGGACATACTCCCGGACGTCAGCCTCCATGGACGCCCACCAGAAGCGCTGCCAGACAACTGCCACGGTCGTACGCACCCCTGGATGACAGGAGAGCTTAGACCCGTGACAGAAGTCCATGACTGCAGCTCTGGCCTCTGGTGGGATGTATAAACGGTTCTTTGGTCCAGTTCCGGGGTCCGGGCTCCGTGCCAGGGCCTCCCGGACTGTCTTCTCCACGTCCCAGGTGAGGGTGGCCACGATAGTGGACTCCGGAATGATGGGCTCCGGTGGATCCGACAGCTCAGTCTTGACCTCATCTTCATGCACCCGGGACAAGGCATCTGATCTCTGGTTCTTGGTCCCGGGGCGGTAGGTGATTCGGAAGTCAAAACGCCCGAAGAACAGTGACCAGCGGGCTTGCCTGGGGTTCAGCCGCTTGGCGGTCCTGATATACTCCAGGTTCCGATGGTCAGTGAAAACCGTGAACGGCACAGACGCTCCCTCCAACAGGTGTCTCCACTCCTCAAGAGCTTCTTTCACCGCAAAGAGTTCTTGATTGCCGACGTCATAGTTCCGTTCAGCTAGGGTCAACCTGCGAGAAAAGTAGGCACACGGGTGAAGAACCTTATCGGTCTCTCCGTTCTGCGATAGCACGGCTCCTATCCCTGAGTCAGAAGCGTCCACTTCAACCACGAACTGGCGTCTAGGGTCGGGCTGCACCAGAACTGGTGCAGACGAGAACCGGCGTTTCAACTCCTTGAACGCGGCTTCGCACCGATCCGACCAGGTGAAGGGGACTTTTGGAGAGGTCAGGGCTGTCAGGGGGCTAACTACCTGACTGTAGCCCTTAATGAACCTCCTGTAGAAATTTGCGAAGCCGAGGAACTGTTGCAGCTTCCTACGGCTTGTTGGTTGGGGCCAATCTCTCACCGCCACAACCTTGGCCGGATCAGGGGCGACGGAGCTGGAGGAGATGATGAACCCCAGGAAGGACAAAGAAGTGCGGTGAAACTCACACTTCTCACCCTTCACAAACAGTCGGTTCTCCAACAACCGCTGCAGGACCTGACGTACATGCTGGACATGAGTCTCAGGGTCCGGGGAAAAGATGAGTATGTCATCCAGATATACGAAGACGAATCGGTGCAAGAAGTCCCGCAAGACGTCATTAACCAAAGCTTGGAACGTCGCGGGGGTGTTAGTGAGGCTGAACGGCATGACCAGGTACTCAAAATGACCTAATGGGGTGTTGAATGCCGTCTTCCATTCGTCTCCCTTCCGGATCCGAACCAGGTGGTACGCATTCCTGAGGTCCAGTTTGGTGAAAATTTGGGCTCCATGCAGGGGCGTGAACACTGAATCCAACAGGGGTAAAGGGTATCGATTACGAACCGTTATGTCGTTCAGCCCCCTGTAATCAATGCATGGATGGAGTCCGCCATCTTTCTTGCCCACAAAAAAGAAACCTGCACCCATCGGGGAGGTGGAATTCCGGATCAACCCGGCAGATAATGAGTCCCGGATGTAGGTCTCCATTGATTCGCGCTCGGGACGTGAGAGATTGTACAGCCTGCTGGACGGGAACTCAACGCCCGGGACCAAATCAATGGCACAATCGTACGGACGGTGCGGGGGAAGGGTGAGCGCCAGATCCTTGCTGAAGACATCAGCAAGATCGTGGTACTCAACCGGCACCGCCGTCAGATTGGGAGGGACTTTAACCTCCTCATTAGCGTTTACACCGGGAGGAACCGAGGATGCTAAACAATTCCGGTGGCAGGTTTCGCTCCACTGAGCCACAACCCCAGACGGCCAATCAATCCGGGGACTGTGTTTAATCATCCATGGGAAGCCCAAAATCACGGGGGAGGTAGAAGGAGTTACAAAAAACTCAATCTCCTCCCGGTGATTCCCAGACACTACCAGGGTTACAGGTAGTGTCTTGTGTGTGATAAAAGGGAGAAGAGTGCCATCTAGTGCTTGCACCTTCACTGGTGAAGAAAGCGCCACCAGAGGGAGCCCTACCTCCCTTGCCCATCTGCTATCCAGCAGATTCCCTTCTGACCTCATGTCCACCAGTGCTGGGGCTTGAAGGGTTAAATCCCCGCTCAGGATTGTAACTGGGAGTCATGCTGAAAGATGTGCATGACCCACGTGAATGTTTTGACCCCCCCTCAGCCCAGTCTCTAAGGGCAGGCGTTTGTGTTTTGACCGTTTGGGGCAGACTCTCTGCTGATGCTCACTCGAGCCGCAGACAAAGCATTCCCCGCGGATCAGCCTCCTCTGTCTGAATGTGGCCCTGCTCGTGTCCCTAGCATCGTCAGCAGGGGGAGCTGTAGCCACACGGAGCGCTGTGGCTGTGGAGCATGGGGAAGACGGCTCTCTTTCGGACCCGGGAGGAAGAGGGACGGCTTGTGCCTGACCACGCCCTTCGCCTCGCTCCCGTCGGCGTTCTTCTAACCGATTGTCCAATCGTATAACCAAATCGATAAGCTCAGCCAAATCCCGCAGTTCCTCCTTAGCCACCACGTGCTCCTTCAGGACCGACGACAGTCCGTTTATGAAGGCGGCGTGGAGCGCAGTCATATTCCAGCCGGATCTCGCAGCCATGATGCGGAAGTCGACTGCATATTCGGCTGCGCTCCGGCGCCCCTGTCTCATTGACAGCAGCACGGTAGACGCGGTTTCGCCTCTGTTGGGATGATCAAAAACAGTTCTGAGCTCCCTCACAAACCCACTATAAGAGGCAAGGAGCCGTGAACTTTGTTCCCAAAGCGCTGTAGCCCAAGCGCGTGCCTTACCTCGAAGCAAATTAATCACGTAAGCCACCTTACTGGCGTCAGACGCGTACATCATGGGACACTGTGCAAAGACGAGCGAACACTGCATAAGAAAGTCCGCGCACGTCTCCACACAACCTCCGTACGGCTCTGGGGGGCTTATGTATGCTTCAGGGGATGGTGGGGGGGGTCGTTGAATGACCAGTGGAATGTCTGTATTCGGCACCGGGTCGGCAGGAGGAGGAGCTGCCCTGAGCGCGCGCTTCCACCTGCGCGGTGAGAGCCTCCATCCTGCGATTAAGGATCAGGTTTTGCTCGGTCATCAGGTCCATCCGAGCGGTAAAGGCGGTGAGGATGTGCTGCAACTCACCAATCACGCCTCCAGCCGACGCCTGTGCACCCTGCTCTTCCATTGGCTGTCCAACAGATGGTTGACGCCCCTCGGGATCCATGACGTTGGCCGAGATATCCTGTTGGGGAAAGTGTAGTGACACGGACCCACAACAGGGGGCGCAAATGAACGGTCAATAGATGAGCCAAAAGGTAACAATTTAATGTTGTGAATGTGCACAACGATGATACAGACAATCACAGAATCTGACAGCAGTCAATACACCAAGGTGACGTGTGGGCAGGCTCGAGGATAGAAGACGTCTGTCCAATATAAGAGCAGGAACCACATGATTTCCACCGCCACAGAACCCGGAGAATACTGGAGCCGCCAAGTCCCGAATTCCCAGGTGATCACCATCCCCGACTGTCGGATCTGGTACTGCTGGCGAGGAGCACAAACAGTGAGATGTAGGTGTGTGCACACACCCAGTAACAAAAACAGTCAGAAGGTGGAAAGTCACCTCCACCTCTAATCACACACACGTGCAGCTCCTGTCAACCACTTATCTGGTTGGGGGGTGAAGCGAAGCCGTCGCTGATCACACCAAATGCCAATCCCACAGATAAGGAAACACTTACAGGAAAACGGCTGCAAAGAAGTTCAGACTGTTAGTCAATGTTTTCAGTTTAGCAGAGAATTACCTTCACAGATAAATGATATCTCGGCAGCGAGGTGGAGATGACATCCGGCTTTTATGGAGTGATGAAATGATGGGTGACAGCTGTCATGAGTTGATGTGTGACAGCTGTCACTCCCGGTTGTGTCCGTGGCAGCAGCGCCCTCTCATGCCTGAAGCCCGCACTTCAGGAAGGGGGCCCTCTGGTGGTGGGCCAGCAGTACCTCCTCTTCTGGCGGCCCACACAACAACATGATTATCAAAAAGTGATGCATTCGAGTTTCATTATGTCAGAATCAGGGATGGAGGATCACACCTGTTCAAAAGGGCACACCATCACGTATGAAATGCATCCACCACCACCAGGATGGCCACACCCTGGAGCTGACTGCATCTTAGAGAGTGATGCAGACTGCCTTCTGTATGCAGGGATTCCACTCACAGAATTTCAAACACTTGTAGCCTGCCTACAAGTGGCTGCCAAAAGCTTTTAAATAGCACTTTGCTAACACAACCTGTGTACATGACTGCACAGAGACAGTTTTACAAAAAGCAAAAAAAAAAAAAAAAAAAAAGGGATTCAAGAGGTGAGTTATACAGTCACTATTATGATTGCAAAGGCACATACAGTACCTGTCTGCATATAAGTTCCCACAGGAGTCAGTGCATGTCAGAGCACAAACAAAGCATGAAGTCAAAGGAATTGTCTGTGGACCTTAGAGACAGGATTGTCTCAAGGCACAATTGTGGGGAAGGCTACAAAAATATTTCTGCTATTTTGAGCACGGTGGCCTCCATCAGCTGTAAATGGAACAATTTTGGATCCACCAAGACTCTTCCTAGAGCTGGCTATACGTCTAACTGATTTGGGGAGAAGGGCCTTAGTCAGAGAGGTGACCAAGAACCCTATGGTCATTCTGTCAGAGCGCCAGCATTCCTCTGTGGAGAGAGGAAAACCGTCCAGAAGGACAACCATCTCTGCAGCAATCCACCAATCAGGCCTGTATGGTAGGCTGGCCAGATGGAAGCCACTCCTTAGTAAAAGGCACTTGGCAGCCGATCTGGAATTTGCCAAAAGTCACTTGAAGGACTCTCAGACCATGAGAAACAAAATTCTCTCATATGGTGAGACAAAGATTTTGCTGTGCAGCTAATCTTTTGCAGTTCCTGATTCTCTACACCATCCAGCCATCTCTCTCTCTCTCTCTCTCTCTCTCTCTCTCTCTCTCTCTCTCTCTCTCTCTCTCTCTCTCTCTCTCTCCACCTTCTCAACACACTCTCATTGCTTACAAGCACATTTCAGTCTGTCTGGTCAGTGAGTACAAGTCCTTTTTTCCTTACATGGTGTTCAACTACACATACAGCTCACTGTATGCCCTCTCCTTAACCTTTGCTACATCTGTTATGACCTTACCCATATCTCCTTGTACTACAGCCCATTCTATTCATCTCTCTGACTATCCCATTTCTTTTTGTAACAACCTCTATCTCCTTATACTTTCCTCTACTTACTCATTCCACCATTAAATCTTTTTGTCTTCCTTCCTCTGCCCAGATGTCACACTCATTATATTTCTGGCTGTCTCCTTCCCCACCTCTGCAGTGGCTGACCAGTCATCCAGCATAACTTCCCTTCCATTCAGTGCCTGCCTCTCATCCTCCCTGAATTTCACACAACAGCTTTCCTCCTTCCACTTCCACCATCTGACCCTTGGTTCTCATTCTTTTCCTCTTCACTTCTAAAGTCCTTCAACAAAACCGTCATCCAATGCTATCCTATGCTCTTCCCTTCCACTACCTTACAATCTCCAATTTATTTCACATTGCATGTCCTGCAAATGACATAGTCGACCTGTGTACACCTTTCTCCATTCTTATTTATCACTCTGTACTTCTCCTGCTTCTTCTAATATGTTTGTGTGTTCACATTCTTGTGTTTTAGTTGATTTTTTTTTTTAATTCTGGGAATTCATGGAAGCAGCATGGAGACTGGTGAAGAGTTGGCGTGATGTGAGGAGGACTTGATGTAATGTGGTGGCTTCCAGTGTGAAGCTTGGCTTGATGATGTGACTTGGCATGTTTTGAGGTGAAACTTGGCATGGTGCAGTGTGTAACTTTGACCTGGCATGCAAACTTGTTTTGGCTTGAGATGAAGAGGAAACTTGACCTGGTGTGACGTGAATTTTTGGCGTATGGACTTAGCGTGAGATGAGAAGAAAGCCGGGCGTGGTACAGAGTGGAGGTTTAATTTTTCATGTGGGCTTGGCTCAGTGTGAAGTAAAGAGAACAGAAGGAATGAGATGAGTAGACTGTATGAGTCTCACACATGGCTACAGACCACATGGGACTTAACATGACTTTCACCAAAAATACAAACTCATGAAGACAGACACGAAACAACTGTTATATTGTCTGTGATGAGGACTAAATGGAGACGTGTGTGATTACCATCACAAGATGGGTGCATGAATGAAAAACAAAAGACACCCTACTGTTACATATAGAGAAGGAAACTACATGCAAGCTACATGAGAAAGACCAGACCACTACAAAAACAAACAAACAAACAAAAAAAAACAAAGCAGAACTCAAAATGTGGCAACAATGTCACACTAAGAATGGGTAAAACAAAACCATAGACCTAGACACCAAAGTATAACACAACCCACTCAAGTGATAACACAAAGAATCAAAACATGAACAGAGGGACTACAAGACTTCAAACGACCTACAGACTGGGGCAACGGTTCGTCTTTCAGGAGGATAATGACCCTAAGCACACAGCTAAGATATCAAAGGAGTCGCTTCAGGACAGCCAGAGCCCAGATCTGAATCAGATTGAACATCTTTGGAGAGATATGAAAATGGTTGTGCACCGACGCTCCCCATCCAACCTGATGGAGTTTGAGAGGTGCTGCAAAGAGTGATGGGTAAAACTAACCAAAGATAGGTGCACCAAGCTTGTGGCATCATATTCAAGAAGATTTGAGGCTGTAATTGTGGCCAAAGGTGCATCAACAAAGTATTGAGCAAAGGGTGTGATTACAAAATTAAAAAAAAAAATCATGTTGTCATTATGGGGTGTTGTAGGATTTGTAGGGGAAAATGAGTTTACTCCATTTTGAAATAAGGTTGCAACATAACAAAATGTGGAAAAAGTGAAGCGCTGTGAATACTTTCTGGATTTTATTTCCATACACGCAATATGCAATGCACCATACATACACTGAGAACACTGTACATTTTATTTCAAATCAAAACATGAAGAAAAATGCATCAAATTTGTTATTAAAGAAAGTAGAGAAAAGGCAATATTAGGCTGCTTAAACATAGTGTCTGCATTTTTCTTTACAAAGTCAAACATTTACTGTATGCAGATGCATCTAAAAAATTAGAATATCATGAAAAAGTTCAGTATTTTTTTTTATTTTTTGTCTCCCTGTGGACGGTGTCCATGAGTGTCAATATTTTGAGATATGCATTTTCTATTTTTTTTTTGGAGCTGTAGGCTGCAGTTAACAAATTAAAATGAAAAAAAAAATACATTTTAGTTTTATGACATTGAAATTTTTGGCGATGCACCTTTCTTGCAATGCTTGAAGATTTATCTTTCCTGTGAATCACTGAACTAATATAATAATAATACATTTAATTTATAATGCACTTTACATTTACAATAAATCTCAAAGTGCTAATATTTAGTTCTATAAACACTGTTTTAAAGAACTACTTCACATTTGTGTTGCATGAAGTCGACTGAATTCTGGCACCTGTGAACAGGTATTCCAGCCCAGGACGACTGGACTACATTCCAAAATTCCTCTACATTTCTGGGTTTTTCATCCGATACACCATTTCTGATGTCACCCCACAAGTTTTCTATTGGATTAAGGTCTCAGGATTGGGCTGGTCACTCCATAACGCTAATCTCATCTGTCAGAAACAGTGTGCTTCAGGAATGGGCCTGTTCAGTCATCTCCGCGTCCACCACTCAATCTGGGAATCAATCAAGGCGACGATTTTGCTCTCGTCGAGGGATTGCCATGATACTGGCTACGTTTACATGCCGTCAATATTCCGGTTTCTGAATCATTAGGAATAATCCATTTACATGCTTAAGTAGACAGAGTTACTCCTGTATACATGGTCACTGGTATCATTTGGAATATCCCCATCTAAACCGCAACGCACGTCTTCCACCGGTGCTTGATTTGGTCTGGCGTTCGTGCAAATCCTGCTTCGCGTAACTTTTCGGCCACCTTCTTGTAAATGTCGCTATCTCTGTACTTTCTACCGTCAATAAAAGACATTATATTCATGTCTTTCACGATACTAATGAAGTACTCGGTTTCATCCTCGCTCCAAAAGTGCGGTGCTGTGCTGCCACGTCTGGATTTCCCCATGCTTGTTTACCTCTGCTTTGGTGGTGTCCGGTGGGCTGCGCGCGCCGCATACAAGTAGTTGCCGTTCTCAAAAGACCAAGATTCCTTGCGGATAGGACATGCGCAGAACACAAAATAATGTTCCTTTATATTCCGATGCGCGTTTATATGACCTGATATTCGGGTTAGAAAAGGAGTAACCCAGGGGTCATATTCGGGTTTTTAAAAACCGGAATATGAGCATATTCGGGTTTTTGCGGGTGTTTACATGGCTGTGTGCAACCAGGTTATTCCTAATATTCCAGTTATGAAAGGGTTATTGGTTGCATGTAAACGTAGTCAATGACTCAACCATTCAAAGAATTTATTCATATCAATATTGCAAGTAGGGTGCGTAGAATATACATCCAGATCAGATAGAAATCTGGCTATAGGGCTGCACAGGAGGTAAACATAGCCCTATGTACCTTCTAAATGTTGATCTTTGACATCATCCTTAATGTCTGATGGACATGCTAACATGAAGAAAAATAATGTTGAAATAGATGGCCAGCTCCAGTAAGGCTAAACAATGTTCCCAGCATAGCAGTATTAGCATTGGACTATTGTGCAAAATATAGCCTGTATCAATGCACATTTTATAGCACCTGAAAGAAATGTGCTATGTCACACAGTCTGGCTTATCTACTAGTTTGGGAATGGCAGCACAGTGGCTTAGTGGTTAGCACTAGAGGTGGGCGATACCGGGAATTTTGGTATTGATCCGATACCAAGTAAATACAGGCCCAGTATCGTCAATATTGATACTGATACCGATACGTTTTCATATTTAAGCTTCATAGATCCAAAGGATCCAAAAGACCTAGGACAGAATTTTTCCAAACATTGTATGTGACAACAAAATACCTTATCACAATCAACATTTTTGTTTAAAAAAATATCACTCAACACATCTTAAAACAAAATCTCCTGAGGTAGAGGGCTGACTCAAGGAAAGCGCTGAGTGGACGGGCCAGACTGAGCCTACCTGCATGGCTGTTGGCTGGCGCCGCTGAGCCACGTGACGGCACAACAAAAGACCAGAGGGGGGAGGGTGCACTGCTCCGTGTTGTGTGACACAGCGCAGCGCTGCTCTTACAGAGTAGACTTTGATGAATCTGCGTGCGCAGCAGTCAGTGCGTGCGGGAAAGAAAAAAAGCTTGAGTATTGATCTTTTTACACGAGGATCGTTCAATATCAATACCAGCGTTGGTATCGATATTAGGATCGATTCGCCCGCCTCTAGTTAGCACTGTTGCCTCACAGAAAGACGGTTGTCTTCACGTGGCTTCCCTCAGGGTCCTCCGGCTTCCTCTCACATCCAAAGATGTGCAGGTTAGGTGAACTGTAAACTTTAAATTGGCCATAGATGTGTATATACAACCCCTGGCAATAATTATGGAATCACCAGCCTCAGAGGATGTTCATTCAGTTGTTTAATTTTTGTTGTGTGTTGGGGGGTTTGGCTGGACATTTTGGTGTTGTTTTCTTTTCTTTGCTCTCCAGGTGGTATGCAAACTGGTTTTTGTCTGTGGAGACGGTGCTGGCAGAAGAGTCCTTCACCCTCATCAGCATTATTAGCTGCACCTGTGGATGATGCTCACGTGTAAACTTAAAGACATTCAGCTGAAGCAGATAATGAGATGGCGTTCTGCATTTAAGCCATGAGTGGTTCAAGCAGAATTGCCGGGAACTTGACCTTGTGACGTTCGTGAGACGCTGAGGACCGCGCCTGGGTTTGACGCATCGTGCCTGTGAAGGAGGACGGGTGAGGGACACATGCTGTCAGCACACATCAGAGGTGATGATTGTCTGAATAAGTGTTAACAGTAATTTGGTATTTTGTTATGCAGTATATTTGAACATTGATGAGAATTGTGCAGCTCGCTTCTCACTGCCGTGGCGTACGGAATGATGATCCTCCACCTGTTGTGAGAAAATGCTCATTTACATAAAGCTTAAATTCAGACCTGAATGTGTTGCTGATAGTGTGTGCCTTTGAAGGATATTTGTTGTAGCTGTTGACTTACCTCACCTTTTCCATACTTCACAGAGTCAGTTTGTCGTGTCCACCTGGGGGGTGTTCGGCGGTGAGTCTGGGTCCAGAAGCATCGGGCTTCGATCCATTTGGGCGCTGGAGAGCACGCCGTCCTTCACCTCGCCAGATAACCGCACATTTATGTTGTACACAGTTATTGCACAGAAGGAAAATAAATTTGTTTTGTTTTTGGAACCGCTTTCTGGTTATTTTAGCGCTGGGTTCAGTCAGACGCTGGTCGCGCTCCTCAACTCGCGTCTGCACATAACAATTTTGTAGCAAAAAGCAGATCACAGACATGACACAAAACTAAAGTCATTTCAACTGGCAACTTTCTGGCTTTAAGAAACACTATAAGAAATCAGGAAAAATAATTGTGGCAGTCAATAACAGTTATTTTTTTAGACCAAGCAGAGGGAAAAAATATGGACTCACTCAATTCTGAGGAATAAATTATGGAATCACCCTGTAAATTTTCAACCCCAAAACTAACACCTGCATCAAAACAGATCTGCTCGTTAGTCTGCATCTAAAAAGGAGTGATCACATCTTGGAGAGCTGTTGCACTGACATGAATCATGGCTCCAACACAAGAGATGTCAATTGAAACAAAGGAGAGGATTATCATACTCAAAATCATCACGCAATGTTGCAAAAGATGTTGGTTGTTCACAGTCAGCTGTGTCTAAACTCTGGACCAAATACAAACAACATGGGAAGGTTGTTAAAGGCAAACATACTGGTAGACCAAGGAAGACATCAAAGCATCAAGACCTGAAAACTTAAAGCAATATGTCTCAAAAATTGAAAATGCACAACAAAACAAATGAACGAATGGGAGGAAACTGGAGTCAATGTCTGTGATCGAACTGTAAGAAACCGCCTAAAGGAAATGGGATTTACATACAGAAAAGCTAAATGAAAGCCATCAACACCTAAACAGAAAAAAAACAAGGTTACAATGGGCTAAGGAAAAGCAATCGTGGACTGTGGATGACTGGATGAAAGTCATATTCAGTGATGAATCTCGAATCTGCATTGGGCAAGGTGATGATGCTGGAACTTTTGTTTGGTGCCGTTCCAATGAGATTTATAAAGATGACTGCCTGAAGAGAACATGTAAATTTCCACAGTCATTGATGATATGGGGCTGCATGTCAGGTAAAGGCACTGGGGAGATGGCTGTCATTACATCATCAATAAATGCACAAGTTTACGTTGATATTTTGGACACTTTTCTTATCCCATCAATTGAAAGGATGTTTGGGGATGATGAAATCATTTTTCAAGATGATAATGCATCTTGCCATAGAGCAAAAACTGTGAAAACATTCCTTGCAAAAAGACACATAGGGTCAATGTCATGGCCTGAAAATAGTCCGGATCTTAATCCAATTGAAAATCTTTGGTGGAAGTTGAAGAAAATGGTCCATGACAAGGCTCCAACCTGCAAAGCTGATCTGGCAACAGCAATCAGAGAAAGTTGGAGCCAGATTGATGAAGAGTACTGTTTGTCACTCATTAAGTCCATGCCTCAGAGACTACAAGCTGTTATAAAAGCCAGAGGTGGTGCAACAAAATACTAGTGATGTGTTGGAGCGCTTTTGTTTTTCATGATTCCATAATTTTTTCCTCAGAATTGAGTCCATATTTTTTTCTCTCTGCTTGGTCTAAAAAAGTAACCGTTACTGACTGCCACAATTTTTTTTTCCTGATTTCTTATAGTGTTTCTTAAAGCCAGACAGTTGCCATTTGAAATGACTTTAGTTTTGTGTCATGTCTGTGATCTGCTTTTTTTCTACAAAATTAAACAACTGAATGAACATCCTCCGAGGCTGGTGATTCCATAATTTTTGCCAGGGGTTGTAAGTGTGAGTTTGTCTATGTCTTGCCCTGTGGTAGACTGGTGTCCTGTTCAGGGTCTACTGTACCTCAGCTCACATCCTCTGACTGCTGGGATGGGATCCAGCCCCCTGTGACCCTTGATTGGAGTAAGCAGGTGTAGAAAATGGATGGATTGTTTGGGAACAGTACCTTTAGGGCTTTCAGAAACTGTTTTCCAGAACATCTGCAGCTCTTCACCACTGGGGGCAGCAGATCCAAAATGTGAGTGGATGTTGAGCTTTACAAAGATCACGTGATCAGGTCTTGATTTATTTTAAGTCCACAGTTTAATTCTACCATAATACAGGAATAACAAAGTCTTGTATTCTTGCATTTCCCCCAAATAAACTGTACCACTTCACCATCACACTGGCATCTTTTGTCATATTGCTTCACAAAATCAAGACAGTTTGCATACATTAATGTTAGTAGAGAGGGTTTCCTTGTTTGTTTTCTTCCACTTTCTTTCTTTCTTTTTTATAATTATCTGCAAAACACTCAATAAATTAATAAATTAACAGACAAGCAATCTGCAAAACACTTTACACTAGTAGCAATAAGTGGTTAAAAAAAAAACATTTCTATACGTACAGTACGTCAGCCCAGTGACAGTGTGACAGCAGAACTGAGATCAGTGTTTTCCATCACGCCCAGTCAGGCTGTCATTTAACACACGCACGCACGCACGCACGCACGCACGCAGGCACGCACGCACACACACACACACACACACACACACACACACACACACACACACACACACACACACACACACACACACACACACAGCTCGCCTGCTCACAAAGCGTCTCTCCGGATAATAAATTACACATCAACTTCATCTCAGAGAGTGACAGGGACATGGGCGTCTTTCTCTTCAGTCTTTTCTTTCCCGTGTCACTCCCTCATCATCAATCACAGTTCACCTGGGAAACGCATCACCGGCGCAGCTCAAACAGCCGGCCTCCACATTTTGGATACAGATCCCAACAATTCAGTTTGGAAATTTAAAAAGGAACAATACGCATGCTCACCTGGTCCATATCACTTACACAGGTTTATCAATTTCAAATAATAACAAAAATTATAATGACAAAAGAATAATAATAAAAAAAATACTCAAAATTGTAGAAAAATCTTCATAATTAAATCCAAATGAAATCAATAACACCATTTAGCACTACTTGGCCACACTGTTGTTAAGTTCAAACCCTTCTGTGGTTCCAGCCCACAATGCAATACTGGACTTTAGTTGAAATAGAAACAAATCTTGAAGTTTCCCAAAACACAATATGGCTCATCACTGAATAACATCATGAATAATTCCACTTCTCCAAGGAGGAACTTACAGTGTCAACTCAAATACGAAGTTAAGGCAATTAATTAAAAGAAAGAGAGATGTTTGGAAAGTGAAGACATTTCTTTTCCAGTGTATCTTACGATCACTGGCAAAATCACAAAGCTATGTTACTATATAGTGCACGTTTTGCATCGAATTCCAACCATCAACAAGATGCAAATATGTGGTTTCATTCATAATTTACAGGCAGTCACTAGAGGTGCAGCTGTAGTGTGTGGCTTATTAAAGACTGCAGACATGAAATTAGACAGGGAACAGCTGAAGACAGTCAAAAATAAATACAATGTTAGTCCTTCCACTGGTGCATACAGACTGAGGAAGAGGGAGAACATGCTGAACCCATGGAAACACTTCAGTTTTCACATCTCCAACATTTTCATGGTCAGTACACATTTACAATGAAACGCATCAAAGTATGACCTGAAGTGACGCGACCACTAAATTCAAACCATTAGGGCTTTGACTGTAAGGAGCACTTTCATGATCAATTAGTATGAGAACAATCAATGATTGTTTCTGTTGTTGTTTTAAAGGGGGACAAACTTCCAACATTGTTGTCTTGATTGCAGACTGATGTGTTCACATCTCCTAATGTGGTACCAAAAAAAAAAAAAGAGTCAATTTTCATTGATACACAATCAGGTGGATTTGCATTTGGACGTGGATAAATTACATTATTTTAACAGTCCATCACAGTATGCTAAGAGTTGAAAGAAAATCACAAATGGGTGATTCTTAGACTACGGGCACTTATGTCCTTTGATCATATTGTATGAAAAACAGAAAAAAGGGGAAATTTCACACTTTTATAGTTATCTTTACAATGAAAGTGTGTTAAGAAATTTGTTCTAGTAGTCTATGATGACTTTTTCACCTTTTTTCAGCATCATTATATGCAAATATTGCCATTTTGTGCTTGTCCCACACCCAGACTTTTGATCTTCAATGATAAAAATGAATGGTAAAGAAACATTTTTTCTAATGTTTTAAAATATCTCAATAAAATATCCATAAAATAATCAAAACATAATTGGGGTATTCAATGTCATACAACTGTTGTGACTTTTTTAAACAAAATGTAGTTGTCCCACACTATTGCCGTAATTTCCACCACAACACATAATGTCCCTTTAAACAGTTTGTATGAAAGATTGTTTGGGTAGTTTCTATGGAGATAAACAGTGACATCAGAGCACATGTATATAGCGCCAAATCACAACAAACAGTTGCCCCAAGGCGCTTTATATTGTAAGGCAATGGTGTGGTGGAAATTACATTTACAAGGCCAATAGTGCCCGTAGTTAAAGAATCACCCAAATATGAGCTCATAGTACAGACTAGCTGCTTATTTGAGGTTAATTACAGTGTGAACGATGCAGCGCTTACAACACTTTTTGTGCAATACCCCCTTTTAGGGACCAAACGTAATTCAACAAGTGGTCCTTCAGCTTCTTTATAGCCAGGTGTGTGTGTTAGCACGTCACTATTTCATTGACATATCTTCAGGAAAAAAAAAAGGTCTCAGCTTTAGTTTGACTTTCACATACATCTAGAGCCTTTTTTTTTTTTTTTTTTTTGCACGCATGTCCCCAGTTGCTCTAGGTCACCACAGCAGATCCAGAAGAGATCCACATTGGGATTTGGCACATGTTTTACACTGGATGCCCTTCCTAACTCACCTTCAGTTGAACATAGAGAAATATGTGCAGCTCCTGGTGTTTCTAATTTGTCTATAAGCCAAGTATTAATCAGGACATGATCAGGCTGAGATATGTACATTTTTTTTTCTCCCTAACAAACAAAGATTCATTTTCCTGTGATATAAAACTGAAATGTTGGAACCAATGGATGGTGGCACTATTAACTAAAAATAAATGAAATGGTTAATGTTCTCAATATGGATGTTTGACTTCTGTCACACTTGGTAAACTGGATGACCAATACAGAGACCGGGATTAGTGCTTCACACTACCCATCTGTGTCCCTGGACACGATACTTCATCTGCTTTGTTCCAGTCCACCCAGATGCAAACTAGTACCAGTCTTGGCTGGGGAAGTAATGTGCAATGGATTGGTGTCCCATCCAGGGGGACTTGTATTATAGACGATCATATGCTTCAGATTAGACAGAATTTTGTTAATTCCTTGGGAAGACTCCCTCAGCAAAACTGAGGTTCCAGCAGCATTGTATAGCAGCACACCGGGTAAGAAGCACACAGAGCATCAAAAGCAAAAGTAAATGCTAGAGTATCCGAGCATAAGCACCATCCGGATGAGCCTCAGAGTCTGTATTGGACTTAGTTCTTCTTCCATACACTCCTTGGTGTTCAGATAAATCATTAAGAAAGGGAAAGGTTAATCTGTTAATCTTTCCCTAGAAAGTTAATCTGCCTAGAGCAGGTAGTCCTACAAAAGTGAGGACAACTAAAATGTCACATGTTCTTTCTTCTAGGTTTTCTCTGGACCACTCTACCATAAAGCTGACACAGGCAACAGTTATCATGGGTGTCTTGGTCACTTTCCTCACTTGTCTCCTTGCATGATCACTGCCTACTCCAAAAAGATTTGCTACTCAGGGTAGAAAAAAAAAATTGATGCTCACTATATTGCGATATATTTTTTATAATATTATTATTATATACTTTTCAAGTCTAGAAGTGATTGAATTCAAATTCAATTGTGTATGGATTAAGTGAGAAACAATGCAATAACACTTTTATTCAACAGAGGGCAGAATGTATTTGTTGTTGATCTAATCATGAGCAGAGACCTCCATTTTCAGCAGACACAAGAAAAATTAGTGACGGACAATAGCTGGGTTAAGCAGCATTTTCAGAATGTCGGTAAAACACAATCACAAAATGACAGCGTCTCCACTGAGCAGTGTTACCAGTTACTTTGAAAAAGTAATCCAATTACTGATTACTCCTTGAAAAAGTAACTTAGTTACTTAACTGATTACTCAATTGTAAAAGTAACTAAGTTAGATTACTAGTTACTTTTTTAGTTACTTTCCCCAGCTGCTGACAGCAACCCTCTGCCACCTCAACATGACAGTGATACTTGTTTTGCCAAAACTCACTTTATAGTCACCCTTTCTTGACTTCAATGAAAATAAATACTTGTTTTATAAAAAGTAAAATAAAGACCTCTTTCTTGACCTCATACTTAACTGCTGACAGCACTGTAACAGTAAAACTTGCAATTTCTAACCTACATTGTTTACAAATGCAACTATTAAATTCTAACATTTTTCTAACATTTAAATTCTCTCTAAACATTTTACTTGTCGAAATTATTATTATAAGTAGTATTAGTAGTTGTAGTAAAAAAAGCTTCAAAACTGGACCTTTAATCTAGGGGTATTGTTGGGGGGGGGGGCACATGTTGGGGGGGGGCACATCCTTGCCCCACGCCCCCATTCCATCTGGATTCGCCCCTGCTTTGGCATTTAAACACAAAGAATGAATAACATTTATTTATGCAAAAAACATGACCAGATTTACAGGTAAGAAAGTTTTATTGCGTTTTCACATCATGTGGTCCTCAGAAAGAGAGTTTAGGTGCATTTGAGTGGAAAATAATGTTAGTGTCAACTAACACGGATCAGCTGTTTTTAACGAGCAGATACGGAGTGGCTCAGCTCAGAATTCTAAATAAAGGAGCAAAAAAGCATAAAAATGTGTTTGTAAAGCTCAGTGCAGGTGTGCTGTTGTCACCACACTTTACGAGGTGAGGACAAGTCATAGCTGCTGCAGAAAATCGCGGATGAAAAGCTTACAGCTCGCTTAAAGTGGGCAGTTCAGTCGAACCCCGACACCCTGCCCACGGACCAAGTTTAATGCTGCTATTGACCCACAATGCAAAAATAACAGTAACGCACAGTGACTTGGAGAAGTAACTTTAATCTGATTACTGATATGGAAAGATTAACGCGTTAGATTACTCGTTACTAAAAAAAGTGGTCAGATTAGAGTGACACGTTACTGGCATCACTGCCCACTGAGTGATGGAATGCGACTGCCGAGTTTTGTCTTCTAGCAATAACTGTAATCCCAGGGAGGGTCTTGCAAGAATTGTAATTCCAATAGTGACAGAAGGCTAAATCTGGTTGAATACCGCCATTTTGTTGTTTCAAATTAAATATTGCCATAACGTCATCTCTTATAGCGTTTAACAAGCTCTCCATCTCTTACTCTGTAGACACCATGCACCATGTATTTTAGAATGGGCTCATTTTAATGAAGAGAACGTATTTATCTGGGGGGAATGCCATAACGAATATTTTATTTTCCTTTTAATGCTGTTTGCAAGAATAAGCGTAGTGCACAGGCTAACATCCATAACATGTCTTGTAAATCACTTTCAGAGGTATTATCTGGTTACAAAAACAGCATTTTTTTTAGATTGAGAAGTGTTTATTTCTTGCTAACTTTAACAAAATATATCGTATCAGAAACATTAGATTTATACAGAAATAAGATGTTTCAAAGTGTTTTCCACCATCTTGGATTATTTTGAGAGAGCAGCCAGCAGACATCACTGTGCATCTGTACACTGATTGGTTGTCACCATGTGCTTCCCAGCATCTCTTGCACAAATCGGGGGAAGCCCCACATGATCTGTGACATTGCTATGGTTGCTATCACAGACTGTATGGGTCACTACTGTAAGCAAGGTTGGGTAGGATTACTTTGAAATGTAATCCAAAAGTAATCAGATTACAAGTAATCCAAATGTATGTACATCCATACATGTCATCCACATGTATTCTTTCAAAGTAATCTTTCCCAACCTTGACTGTAAGTAGTTCAAGGTCATCTGTTCATTTGAAATGTACCCCTTCAGGTGAACTATTTACTCATTTTTTCTAGACATGAATTTTAATCATAGTGGCAAAGTCATATTATGAATCCCATATTTAAAAGCTAACAAATAAAATTATAGTGGTTTTTTGACTTAAATCATAAAAATTTGAAAGGCCACACAGCTTTAACCCCTACCACCCACGTCATTTTGGCTTGTCAGTATCTCACAAATAAAAAGTGAAATTTCCCATGGATGGGATATACAGGCTTAGAAGGGATTAAGCATACTTTTAATGTGCTACTTCAAATTGTGCAGTTTGGGGAGTGATGGAAACCCACCTAGTGAAAGATCACGCTTGCATCAGGAGTTTCCTTCATGTACACTCTCCCCATCTTTGAAGATGGCTCACCACAGCGTGGTCATACTCTACACACTGAAAAAATGTGGAGTGATATTTACTTGAAAAACCCTAGGCAAGTTTTTTCACTCAGAAATTCCAAATAAATTTTACACGGAGAATTCTTAAGTAAATTTTACTTGCATATATTAGTTTATCTAAAAGAATAACTCAAATAACATTCACTAGCAATTATCAACTGAATATTTTCATTGAATTTTACTCTTACATTGAATTTAACTTTTACTTTTTATGAATAAAGACAGAGTAAAATTCAATGAAAATATTCAACTGATAATTGCTAGTAAATGTTACTTGAGTTATTCTTTTAGATAAACTAATACTGTATATGCAAGTAAAATTTACTTAAGAATTCTCCTTGTAAAATTTACTTGGAATTCCTGAGTGAAAAAAACTTCCCTAGGTTTTTTCAAGTAAATATCACTCCAGTTTTGTTTTTTGGTTTTTTTTCAGTGTATTAGGGTGACCAAACGTCCTGTTTTCCCAGGTCGTGGCCGTCCTGGGTTTTTTAGAAAGTGATGACAATGTCCTGGTTTTCAATGTTTTTCATTGGGTCATTAAATTGACCATCATTAGGGGAGCTGCTTATCAACAAAATATAGGTGAAATGGAATTGGAACAACTGGTAATTGGCAGAATGGGTCATTTTTGCTTACATTACACCCCAAACAAGTACTGATGAGATGATCAGGTCTCACCATTAAAATAATCAAGTTATTTGCCACTCTATAAAGCTAAAGGTTGGCTTCAGGAGCCCCGAGCTTTGACAGAACAGTGACAGAATGGCAGAACGGGCGCTTGTGTGGTGGTGCCATCTAGTGTTAGCGAGGGTAAATTTTCCAATATGGCGATCCGCTACTCCAGCGATTAGTGCTACTTTGGAGTTTGTGCTTTGAACCTAACGGGGGACATTCTGCTTTGTATGATAACATTTTATTACATTATCTTGAGATTGGATATCAATATCTTGAGAGTAGGTGTCATAGTAAGGCGCTGTTCTGTCAATCATTCCTCCAATTGTATTATCATTCCGGTTCTGCCAAGCGTTTTGGTTCCTCCGATTAGTACCTCCTGCCAACTGAGTATCATTTTAGTATCTCATTGCTGGGCTGTGTCCTGGTTTTATGTGATCAAAATACGGTCACCCTACTTTACATCATCTACCGACTTGTCAATGAAATAATGTTGGAATTACACACCTGACAATCAAATAGCTCAGCAACCGCTGTACAAGTACTTCTGGACTCAAAAAAATGAGGGACCACACACAACAAGTATTGTAATAGCTGATGTGGATATACTTTCCGTACTCCGTAATTAAAGGTGACAGTCTGCAGTACGAGTTGCTAAAATTATTTACCTTCATCTGTAATGTGCTTTGAAAGACAGCTATAGTGAGAAGGTCCGTGTCCAAATATATACGGACCTCATTATATCACAGTGACGCTCACTGTCACATTAAAGAAGCTGCAATCAGACAATTAGCACAATTTTTACTTCATGAATCACAATTCATCAATTACAGTCATAGTTGTGTGTTAATTTGGTGATGAAGTGAAAACTGTCTCAGTGTGAATCCTCTTGTGTGTCTGGACCTCACTGATGTTGTACCTGGACTGGGTGACACATTTTGAGCTCATACTTAACTGAAACAGTAGAAACCCGTGAGGATCCTCCACGGGCCTTTGCTGTGCTGCTCCCCTTCTTACGAGACATGCACTGCTAAGCTAAAATGATTGCCTGCAGTGAAAATAATCTCTTCACTGGTTCTGCAAAACTCAGCACATTTGACAGATTGAAGTGAAAAGAGAGCATGTCTGCCTACACGCCAAAATGAGGCTGCATCTTGGCATTCCTGAGAGCAGTAAGCGCACTCTGGCAATATAATAATGTGGTTATAGACCGGTGAGTCTCTACTTTTAATTTAAGTATTAAATGCAAAAAAACCCCCCAAAAAAACAGTCTGACTTCAGCAGAGTGTGGCCATCCGTGGGCCAGCGTTGTTTAAATACTTGCACTTGGGCTGATATTTTTCCGTATGATATAATAACAGTCTCCATGAAGAGCTTTGGCTTCACCTGTATGGCCTGGTATCCTGTTAGCGGAGCACTGCGGTAATAATCGTCACAGGTGTAAGAGAGGTTATGGCTTTTCAGTCTTAAACAAGCCCAGCAGTACCAATCCCAATACTGGAGAGGCTTGGATGAAGTCCAGAGGTTTTTTTTTTGTTTTGGAGCTCTGCAGGTCAGTGTCACGACTTGACCACCTTGGCGGGTTCAGCCGACTGCCGCACATCGGTCCACTCCTGCATGGTGCTCTGCAGCGCCTGGGTCTTCTCCTTGTCCACTTGCACGTAGTCCACCTTCTCATCAGATGTCACTGAGGATGTAGAGGGCTGTGGGGTGATAAATAAAGCAGAAATCAGATTCTACTGTGGTAAGTCAAAGATTTCTGCAGCCACCTTCACACATGCAGGGCTGGGCGATATGACCTAAAATTCATATCGCAGTGTAAACTAAATCCCTTCACGGTAGCAGTATATATATCGCAATATAAACTTAAGTGTAAAAATTATAATGGAAGTGTTTCTTAGAAAAGGTAAATATAAAAATAAATAATTAAAAAACAACAACAACAAAAACAGATATATCGTAATTTTGAGAATATTGTGCAGATCTCAAAACTACATCCACAATTTGTCAGAAGGTACATCTAAGTTGCAATCCTAGCTTTTATGTTTTGGTAAAAGAATTAAATAAATGTATTTATTGTTTGGTCAGTGGCTGAAGTTTCATCTCTTGAACACTAGATTTGCACACCCGCTCTGAATACATGAAGTGTGTTCAGGACGTCAGCATTTCCTCATTTCCAAAACTCAACATGAAACCACCAAAATAATAATAATAATAACAATAATAATAATAAAAATACTTAATTTACTCATATTTGAAGTCAGTCTGGGTAAATCGTCATTCTCTGGCTGATTCTGTATTTCTGCACTGGTTAAAAAAAATCCTTGCATTATTTAATGTAGCACTTTCTCCCCCTCTGCTGGAGCGTCCACTGAAATTAACAACGGTGTTGCAAATATTACATGTTACTGTCTCGGCTTTGCGGTGGTCAGCGACAGAACTTCATCTTACTCCTTGTCTCAGTGAGAGACATGCTTCAGCTCAGAACACCCCCCACCCCACCCCTCTGCAGCAGCAGTTCACACAGACAGAGTGGCCCTGTGTTCACACACAGACGCTTAACAGAGCAGTTTTCCTGGATCGAAAAACTCCGCGGGTGTTATCGCGATGAGTCAGTGGAGTCCAACTCTCTACTGTCGGCCAAAATTATACCGTGTACCGGTAAAACTATGTATACCGTGCACCCCTACACACATGCCCTTTGTCTGCTGTCGCTTTATGTCCAAGCATGGTGTTTGTTCAGTTGGCCGTGCAAATATTATTATCTTTAAAATCAGAGAGGACAATGCGCGTATACAGTTGGTACTGGTGTACCTTTTATTAATGCACTCCCCCTTCCGGTCCCCAAGGTTACCGTACAAAGGTTCCCCCTTAGTATACCTAACTCTACATCCCCCTTTCTGACTAGGAGATGCTGTTCATGAGAAGACAGAATAAACATAAAGCTCTTACTGATATTAAGATTCTCAACAAAAAGTTATTCACTTCCTCTGACTGTTTTACCTTAAATCATTACTCAAACATAACCCATTTAAATTGCATTAACTTCCATCTATCTCATTTAAGTAACCTTTTTACTGAAAATATCCTTAACCTGCTGCTATTAACAGTATTGTAACATCTATTTCAAATGTCAAAAATGGTCCTCACCATAACAGTAAACATTCTTTAACTCTTTTTGTAACCATATAAATCTGAAGTAAATCTTAATGGTTTAACAGTAAACCCATTTGACATTAACAAGTGGTTACATATACACTTTTTTATTCTTCAGATCTTTTCTTTTTTATTTTCTTTTTTGTTTCTTTTTGTATCTGAGTTCAGTTCTCCTCAGATTGTCCATGTCAGTCCAGCCTGGTTTAAGCCTCCCCGTTGCTCTGAGGGAAGTGGGGACTGGACGTCACATGGTCGAAGCCTCACTCCTGTGAGAATCTCCTGAAGTGCTCAGATGCGAATTGTGGCCCATTGTCTGAGCGCACCACGTCTGGTATGCCATGACATGCGAAGATGGATTTGAAGTGCTCGATCACGGCCTCAGATGTGGTGTGGGTGAGTTTGGCTACTTCAAAAAATCTTGAAAGATAATCCACAATGACCAGGTAATGTTTGTTGCTATCAGTCTGAAACAGGTCTGCACCGACAGTGGACCATGGTCTTACCGGAAAGTCTGTGGGTTGCAGCGTTTCTCTGAAGTTGACTCTCTCACGGCTACATGTGTCACAGCTCTCAATCAGTTGTGTCAGGTCTTTGTTGAGGCCTGGCCACCAAACTGACTGCTTGGCCCTCTCCTTACATTTTGTGAGTCGCAGGTGGCCCTCGTCCAGTTTCTGGAGCATGTCTGCTCTAAGCGATGCTGGGATTACTATTCTACAGCCGTAGAGTAGCAGACCGTCGTGAACTGTCAGCTCACCTGAGAAGGGCAGATAGGGCTGGAATGCTGGTTGGATGGAGAATTTATCCGGCCAACCCTCCTTGCAGTATGTTTTCAGTGTGTGGAGAAGAGTGTCTTTGTCCTGATGTGTCTATATTTCTTTCAGTCTCTTTTCTGTTGCAGGCAGGTTTGCAACGACAGAGTTCACATACAAATTCACCTCTTCCTCCTGCAGTCCATCAGCTGTGCTACGGACTGGTGCTCTTGAGAGCACATCAGCGGTGGCGATGCTCTTGCCTGGCACGTGTGAGATGGTGTAAGAGAATCTCATGAGCCGCATACGTAGGCGATGTATGTGAGGTGGCAGTTCGTCCAGACTCTTTGAGCCTAGCAAGGGAACCAAGGGCTTGTGGTCAGTCTCTACATGGAACTCTTTCCCAATCAGGAACTCAGCAAACCTCTCGCAGGCCCACATTGTAGCCAAGGCTTCCTTTTCAATTTGAGCGTACCGCTGTTCGGTGTTGCTCAGCGCTCTTGAAGCGTACGCTACCGGCTTCCAGTCTGTTCCACTTTTCTGCTGTAGAAGTACGGCCCCCATGCCATAAGATGAAGAATCTGCTGAGACGAGCATCTCAGCATTCGGGTCATATAGAGCAAGACCCGGTGTTGTTGTCAGCTCTTCTTTGATTTTGTCGAAGGCTTGTTGCTGCTGGGGCCCCCAGGCCCACATGTTGGATTTCCTCAACAGGTCTCGGAGGTCTCTATGACTTGCTATCCTGTTCTTTGAGAACTCACACTTGTCACTGAGTGTCACTCCAGCCTCCTGCAGTCGCGTCAATGCCTTCCTCAGCCTCTCGTCGTGCTCTGTCTGCGTCGCTCCCCAGATGAGCACATCGTCCATCTGACACAGAACCCCTTCCAGTCCTTCCAGGATGCGAGACATGCGCTTTTGGAAGTGTTCTGGGGCAGACGAGATCCCAAAACACAGGCGATTGTAGCAATACCGCCCTGTGATGAACGTGGTGAGGAGAGAGGACTCTTTGGAAAGCGGAATCTGCCAGAATCCTGATTTGGCATCGAGTTTTGAGAAAACCCTGGCGCCAGCCAGCTGTCCTAATGTGTGTTCGACGGACGGCAAAGGATGTTTCTCCCTCATCACTGACTTGTTCAGCTCTGTGAGGTCTGTGTAGATTCTGACCTTTCCTGTGCTCTTGGGCACCACGACCATGGGTGCACACCATGCTGTTGGCTCCTCCACCTTCGAAATCACTCCTTGCTGCTCCATACGACTCAGCTCCTCTTTGACCTTTGGCATGAGAGGGAGTGATATGCGACGTGGCGTGGAGACGGAAAAAGGCTTTGCACCTGGCTTCAGTACGATGGTGTACTCTCCCTCCATTTTCCCTAGCCCAGAGAAAAGCTTTGGGAACTCACTTTTCACAGTCTCTGTGCTGTCTAGGCTGATGTTCACTCTGGCGACCAGCTGAAGTGTCATGGCAGCTGCTCCACTGAGGAGTGGTGTGCAAAGTCCTTCCACGACATACACCTCCTCACGTGTGCTGTGCTTGCTGTTGCTGAGGGTGGCTGTGAATTTTCCTTTCAGCTTTAATGGTATCCCTCCTGGTCCATAGAGGATCTTTGTTGCTCTGGCCAGCTTGCTGAACTGACCCTGGACGTACAATTGTTCTGGGACTGCTGTTAACGTCGGCTCCAGTGTCTATTTTAAACACTGCTTTGTGGTTGTCCACTTTCACTTCAGTCATCCATGGGTTGGCCCCTGCATCCTTGGACACAGAGCCTAGAAACGCGACGTCCTCGTCGCTGTACTCATCGCAGTACTCAGCCACTGCTGCTACATTCACCGCTTGTCTCTTTTTTGTTTTGCACACTCAAGCGTAATGTCCTTTCTTTTTGCATTGGTTGCACACTGCGTCTCTCGCTGGACATTGCTGTGGATGATGCCCTCGAGAGTCTCCGCATCTCGTGCATTGTGCATTTTTATCCTGACCATGACCGGTCTTTTGAAATGGCGGTTTGGTCTTTTGTTGCTCCTTCCTGAAGCCCGTGGCGCTGGCACTGCGTGATTGCACACTGTCTACCTGCGTGTTGCATGCTTCTGCTTTGAAGTTCGTATTCAGCATTGTAAGCTGCTTTTCGACGCTTTCACTTTGCCATGCCTTTTCAATTGCAGTGTCCATCGTTAATTTAGAGTCCAATTGCAATTGTTCTGACAATTTTTTGTTTCTCAGGCCCATGACAAGACGATCTCTCACCATTTCATCGCGCAGAGCGCCGTATCTGCAGTGTTCTGCGAGGCAATGCATTGCGGTGTAAAAGCCGTCTACAGACTCGCCAACTTCTTGTATTCTCATATTGAATCTGGCCCTCTAAATTATTACATTCCTGCGAGCTACGAAGTGTCCATCCAGTTTGTCTACAACTGTGTCATACTTTGTTGATTGTGCAGGCGTTAAGTGCAGGGAAAGTAAGATGTCCTCCGCTTCTTCCCCCATCGAGTATATTAAAGCATTCACCTGATTCACCTCATCTTCTTCCGCTAGTCCAGAAGCGATGCAGAATCTTTCAAATCTTTTGATCCATTTCGTCCTGTCTTCGGGCTTGAACGAAAACTTCTCAGGAGGAGAAACTCTGTAGTTAGTCATGCTGCCGCCGTGTCGGGTATGCTAACTTGTTTAGCATAGAGGGTTCACTTGACCTTGTTGGTGCGATCAACTCGCGTCGAAAGTGCACTCCAAAACAGCACGCTCTACCTATCTAAACACTGGTACACTAAAACTTTTTAATCATAATAAATGTCCGACTTAACTTCTGACACCATGTTCAGTTGGCCGTGCCAATATTATTATCTTTCAATCAGAGAGGACAACGCGTGTATACAGTTGGTACTGGTGTGCCTTCTATTAATAGCACTCCCCCTTCCGGTCCCCCAGGTTACCGTACAAAGGTTCCCCCTTAGTATACCTAACTCTACAGTGTTGTGCTTGCAAAGTGCTCACACTGGGAATTATACTCTGTTATACTACAACACCAAATCAGAAAAAGTTGAGACAATATGGAAAATGCAAAAAAAAACACTGAACCTTACATTTACTTCTATTTTCTGGTATTTCACTGTACACAGTGCAAAGCAAAGACATTTAATGTTTTCTGTGGTCAAACTCATTTCATTTCTTAATATACAGCACTGTGCAAAGGTTTTAGGCACATTTGATACATCATAAAAGCATTAAAAATTCTGAAAGTGATAAATATTCATGAATAAATGAAATGTGTGATGAATTTCAACTTTAATGATAATCAATACGAAAATTGTGTTCTATTTTCATAAGAATTTTCAGTATATAAGTCACAGGACCTCAAAAGTATTTTTAGGATAGCGCGACTTAAAGTATGAATAATTGTGCTTTACAATAATTTTAATATTGTATGATCATCTGTGTTTGAGTGGTATTCTACTGGCCAGCACACTTACAAAAAAATTATTATTATTATAATCTATATTATTATGGAATACAAAAAAATAGCTCACATATGCGCTTTTGTTAGAAGTGATTTTGTGTTGACATGCCATTGAAAAATGGGGAGCATCAAACACTACTTTAATTATAACCCCCCAAAAAAAGGATTGTGGATATTTATTGTAACTATAAAGGTTAAATCAGGGGACGAACTTCTGAATTTTTCAAACAGTATGCTCACTGTACGACAAATAGGTGTCAAGAAGGTAGTTCTCAAAAATGGAGTAATCACACTGGATGGAGACGAGTGAGGGAAGCCACCAAGACACCCAGACAAGTGAGTGAATTATGTTTAAATATGTACAGGTTTGACAGCTTTACGTTATTAAATCAAGAAAAGAATTTCTCGCCAGTTTAAAATTCTAAGATACCTGTAGTGTGAGTCATCATAATCCAAATGTTCGGTGCCTATGATGATACTGTAACAAGTAAAAATCTCCAAATAATTTTCACAAACAATCTCATTATAGACAAAATTTAGTTTGAACTATTTTAGAATGTGAATTCCTAAGTATCTATATTTAAATTTGGACTTTTAAGAATTCTATTTAATTCTAATCTTTATTATGGTTCCAAGTGGTTGTGATACTATAGAACTTTGATACTAATTCAATATATCTAAAATGTCTTTTTGGACATATCAAATGAACATACTAAACATCAATATGAAACTGTACAGAGACAAAACTGGAAGTACGACTCATTAAAATTAATCTTGGAAATTTTAAAAATAATTGCCCGGTGTATCGGGTACTGAATGGGCTTGCACCACCACCTCTTAATGAATTTATTAAAAAAAGGAATAGTGAGACTAGTACTCGGTCCACAGTGCGGGGGGATTGTTTGGTACAGTTTCGACAGTCTACATTTGCACAAAATGTGCTTTCTATCAAGGGTTGTTCCAGATGGAATGCTCTACCAATTATAGTTAGAGAAAGCAACACATATGTTTTATTTAAGAGGGGACTTAAAAAATGGCTCCTTGGTCAGCAAAACTGTGAACATTAGTTGAGATTTTAGATGAAGAAGAGGATACAGAGGAGTGTGTATTTTTTTTTTATGATCAGCACTTTAACATGTAGGCACTTTAGCAATAGTGTTGATTTTGTGTTATTTTGTTTGTTGTCATGTTAATTTGTTTATTGTAGTGTTTGTCTTGTAATGTGTTATGTTGTGTTGTACTGTATTGTATTATATTGTATTCTTTGTATGGGTCATGTATGTTTTGTGTTGGTGGTAATTTTACCCCATGGGATTGCGGATGGAAAATAGCTTTGAGCTAAATCTGGCATATTTACAGTACTTGTTTTCTGTTCATTAATATGCACTGTCCCATTCAAATAAATGAATAAATGAAATGAAATCTTGTGATGTAGTATGTTCAATCTTATTCTTGCTCGTCACAATTTTATGAAGACATTTACAGAATTATAAACATCTGAACAACTTAATTTGTTTCCTATATCTGCTTATTTCAGTTAAGGGTCATGGGAGAGCTGGAGCCTATCCCAGCTGTGATTGGTTGAGAGGCGGGCTACACCTGCGACAGGACGCCCGTCTATTACAGCGCCACATGTAGACAGACAAACACATTCACACTCCCATCTACAGTTAATTTAAAGTCACCAATTCACCTTACCTGCATGTCTTTGGATGCATGAGAAAGCAAAAGCATCCAAAGGAAACCCACACAAACATGGGCAGAACATGCAAAGTCTACACAGAAAAGACCAGACGGTAAGTGATCCCAGGACCTTCCTGCCGTAAAGACAATGGCAATAACCACTAATCCACCGTGTCGCACCATCTGGACAACTTATAACTTGTAATTTTATCTGGAGATGTCTTTGATGAGCTACCCAAAAATCCAGTTCATGACATATTTAACGTTCAACACATGACTAGCATCATTGGTGCTAACTGGCAACGCCCAAGGGGGCATCAAACGTCATCTATTGTGCCCCATGTGAAAGTTGAGAACTAGTCATGCGAGCTTTTCCTCAAATAAAGTTTTAATATTAATCAGTAATATAAAGGAAAAGTGATAACAATGCAAACCCATTATGTTTTTGTTGAAATAGCATGATCAAAGTCAAACATTCCACTTTCACCCTGCTGTATCTGTAGGGCAAAGATGGCCGTTTGTACACTAAAAGTCATTTTGCTTTTTGAATAAATCATGATGAAAGGTTTACATATTGTGCTTGTGTAATATGAAAAAAAAAAATGAGAAGGACTTTCGGAGCTACTGTGACTTTGGACAAAGTGATGTGAAATAGAGGTGGCCTGCGTCAGATGATCCTGAGGCGCAGACGTCAGCCCTGATGAGTGAGCCTCTGCTCTTCTTTTGAATGGTTCTATTCGTAGTTTCATGACGTGCTCACTGAGACCGACTATTGTCCAGCCTTCACTGTTAGCCTGAATACTTTTGATTTGCAGTTCTCTGCATGAACAAAAGTGGCTGCTGCAAAAACATGTGCCAAAGTGGATAATTTATAACAAGATGTTGGTACAAAGGCCAGATGTAGTTTGACAGTGGCTTCAACAGTTTGAGGATAAAACTGGAATTGCCATGTGTAATTTATTTTTCTGCCGTCACCTTCTATCTTTTTTAACCTTTTATATGCCTTTGTATAATACTCTGCCTCTGCCTTGGATGTTGTGGCCTTGGCCTTGAGGTGGTGTGATTCGGTCTTGGCCTTGGAGACCCAGGACTTGGCCTCGTGAGAAGGTGGACTCAACTACAACACTGGGCGTTTCCGACCATCTCCACTGGCATGTGAGCAGACTCATGAAGGAACTTTGATTCAGATGGATGTTTGAAACAGTAAAATCCAGTCAATTTGATGGTAATGTTAGTTTGTATGTGTGGGAAAGCACATATAAAATGTGTTTACTTTTCTATGTGGGCTGGGTGATCCAGGCTGGAAGTCCAACGCCAAGTAGTCTACGTTCCCGCTCTTCCTCGGAGCCGGGCTGCTGGTGCCACTAACCACTGGGGAGGTAGACGCTGGGTTCTGCTAATGGGGACAGTGAGGAGAGGTTTACTCACACAAGGTGCAGCATGCCAACAAGTGGATCATCAAAACACACCATGTTATTTTTGTTTTATATTAAAGCATCACTTAACATACATACATACATCTTCAACTACTTATCCAGGATTGGGTCGCAGGGGCAACAGCTCCAGCAGTGGACCTCAGACTTCCCTTTCCCAGCCCATATTAAACACCTCTGACTGGAGCAGGCCCGGCGCCAGAAAAAAAATATTAAGGGGGCGATGAGTTTATCACAGGGGGCGGGGTCGCCCCCCCCAAAAAAAGTGCACACGGGAGGGGATGTGCCTCTGAGCATGCATAATGAATTGGGTGTGCTCCTAGAAAGCTTGTGTATTTAGGCTACACCGTTGTAAGACACTGACTAAGAGTAAAGAGTGATGACAGTATTTTTTAATTATTATTTGAACGTATAGACCCTCGGTCAAGTGATCTCCTGCATACCACAAAACCAAACCAACAACTGAGCTGAGAAACGACACGAGACAGTAGATTAACCCCACATACAGCCCTCCATCACAAGTGCAAACACAGCGCAATTGGGCATGACAGTCACACAACAGGTCAAAGATAAACCTTTCATGTAGATACACAGTGGTCCCTCGTTTATCGCGGGAGTTACGTTCTAAAAATAGCCCGCAATAGGCGAAATCCGCGTTATTTTTTACAATTATTATAGACGTTTTAAGGCTGTAAAAACCCCTCACTACACACTGTATACACTTTTCTCAAACAGGCATTAACATTTTCTCACTTTTCTCTCGTGTGTAAAAAAGTTCAAACCTTAGTAGAAAAATAAGACCAACCTGTTTTCAGGCCCAAACTTTTGTTTGAGAAATAAAAATAGAACGTTTTCCTATAAATAATTATGATGGCTTTTAGAACTAACAAATTTAATTTTAACGATCAACCTACGAGGTTGGACACATAAGAAATTATTAATAGTGACTGACCAGTATTTCACAGTTCCTCTGATCGCGCCTCTTCGTCCTGGCGCTGCGCCACTGTCGCGCCTTTTTCCACTCACACCTCGCTGCAGGTGTCTTTTTCCGAGTGAAGAACACAGTTATGGGTAGTTGTTGGCGCTCTTTTTTCTTATAAACAGACACGCAGAACACAATGCGTGTGCTGTCCCTTCGCGGTGCTGCAACAGGTGTCCCGTCCTCTCGACAGAACACCAGCCTGCTTGATGAGGACGCAGAGCACAATGCCCTGTTAAAAAAAAAAAAAGCATGCAAAATTGGACTAAAAAAATCTGTGAAACTGCGAGGCGCTATATTTTCCAGTATTTCTTTTTCTTTCACATCCGAGGGGGCGAGGCTGATGACGTGAGGGGGTGTCGCTCCTCAAACGCTCCCTCGTGGCGACGGGTCCGGACTGGAGGCTCCTGTGGTGTTCCCAGGCCAGTGTGGAGATATAATCTCTCCACCTAGTCCTAGGTCTTCCTTGGGGTCTCCTCCCAGATGGACATGCCTGGAACACTGCCCTAGGGAGGTGCCCAGGAGGCATCTACCAGATGCCTGAACCACCAGATTCAGGTCTGGGCTCTGGCTGACATTCACCGAGTTGTCCTGAAGCCACTCCTTTGATATCTTGGCTGTGTGTTTAGGGTCATTGTCCTGCTGAAAGATGAACCGTCATCCCAATCTGAGAGCAAGAGTGCTCTGGAGCAGGTTTTCATCCAGGATGTCTCTGTACATTGCTGTATTCATCTTTCCCTCAATCCTGACTAGTTACACGGTTCCTGCTGCTGAAAAACATCCCCACAGCATGATGCTGCCACCACCATGCTTCACTGTAGAGATGGTGCCTGGGTTCCTCCAAATGTGACACCTAGCATTAATGCCAAAGAGTTCAATCTTTGTCTCATCAGACCAGAGAAATTTGTTACTCATGGTCTGAGAGTCATTCAGGTGCCTTTTGGCAAACTCCAGGTTGGCCACCATGTGCCTTTTACTAAGGAGTGGCTTCATGGCAAAGGCTGTAAATACTTATGTCCCTGTGATTTCTTATTTTTTTTATTTTATTTTTAATAAATTTGCAAAAATCTACAAACTTTTCACATTGTCATTATGGGGTATTGTGTGTCGAAGTTTGACGGGAAAAATGAATTTACTACATTTTGGAATAAGTCTGTAACATAACAAAATGTGGAAAAAGTGAACCGCTGTGAATACTTTCTGGATGCACCATAAGTTCCAGGAGCTCTCAAAATAGTATAAATAATAATAATAATTATTATTATAATCATAAAAAATGTATACTCCAGAAAATATTCTACTATATTTTTCAGTTTTTCTCAAGCAGTTCACTTAACTGTTTGCAACCACAACATAGACAAACAGCACAACCACTGCACCACAAATCCTCATAAACAACAAGTCCATTGTTTGGCTAATGTGGTGAGAGTGGGGGGCTGAATGACATAAAAAAAATTATTCTAAAAACAAGCAAAAAAAAAAAAAAAAAACTGACAAAAAAGAAAATTTTAAGAGAACAAAAGAGCATAAAAGACAGAGTCTTATATTTGTCCACAGTCATTTAACTTCACCCTGGTAGGTTGCTCCTCTGAGCTTCCCTCAAGTTGCTATGACTCACCATAGCCACATAATTCTCCTCGCTGTCTGCAGAGTCGGTGCTAGTGATGCTTTGCGTTGAGATAGGTCGACAGTACTGGGAGGACATGGAGTTCATTGCAGTCCTAAAGCAAAGCAGACTGTGAGTGCTTCCAAGAGCATAGGAACACCATCTGTGCCATCAAACTGTCTGTCCGAGGACAAACCAGCCCGAATGATTTATCAGAGACTCACATGGGCCGAGTCCACGACATGGTGACCGGGCTCTTAAACGGCAGCTCGTCAATAATCCCACTGTTCTTCAAATCAAGAGGTGTTGGCTTTGCTGTTACAAAACAAAAGCAAACAGTATTAAGAAAAAAATCTTAAACACAAAGACGAATGCAGGATTAATTCCTTAAATTAAAACAATCGTTCAAAAAAAGGTGATTTTTCATCTGCTGGCAAACACTCACATTTCCTGTTGGGTTTGAGGTTGCGGTTGATGGGTGGCGGAGTGACATCGCTGAGACGGCCGGGCCTGTGACACAAGGAGGCGCTGCTCCCCTTGCGGGCAGGTAATGTTGCAGAGAATCCTGGGAAATCAAAGTGATGTGGCCCCGGGCTCATCGGAATGTAGATATTCTTAGGACTATCAGCCTGGGCAGCGCTGAGTGGCGAGGAGCCGGGATTCATAGGCACATAATTGTCATCAGAGTTACCGCTGTCTGAGCGAGTCAGCGGGGTTTTGGTTCTCTGGTACAGACAGACAGAGAGGGGAAGCAAATCTGTTAGACTCTCTGGATTAACTGACACAGGAAAACTGCAGAATCCGAATAGTACAGCAGGAATGAATTTTGGGTTATTTGGCATGACCCCGGTTGAAACGTATTTCTGCTCACCACAACCAGATGGATTATTGGATCTGGATGATTTCATTCAGACACTGAAATATTAAAGATAAGATGTTACCTCTTTGTCAAATTTATGATATGAACCAAAAATGAGCTGACTGTTGTCAGGAAATTAGTGTAGTAAAAAAAAAAGTCGAGAGCCCAGAAATTGGTCCAGATGATGATTATGAAGCTGTGCTGATCAATTGTACCCTCTGGTCAAATTTTAAAACCAACCAGAGGAATATCACCAGAAACCATCAGAAACAGATGCCAAAATGATGAAAACTTCTCACCTATACAATTTAATTGAAAAAGATAACACAATTCGCTCGCTAATCTTTGAAAAGGCCCTGTGGCACATTTTGTTTGAAATGTTCTGGCAAATCAGAAACACTAAATGAGAGACCAGAGGTTCATATGACAAAAATGGCCTTATCTCCCAACGGTGGTATCAATCAATCAATCAATTTTTTTTTTTTTTTATATATAGCGCCAAATCACAACAAACAGTTGCCCCAAGGCGCTTTATAAACAAAAATATTCTAGAATACAGGCCTGAAACCACATTACGCAGGTTATGAAGGTATACACAGTGCTTAACTTCAAGGAGCTGTGATGGGTGCACAGCAAAAACACAATATCCCTGTTCACATGAAAATGCAACACACTCCGTAAAGTGCTATCAAGAGTACGCTGCCAAAGCAACATGTGCCAATGCTGCATTCATGTGACCTCGCAAAAAGTTAACTTTTTAAGTAACCATCAGAACCGGGGCTTACTGTTTTACCATAATGTAAAAACTCTGTTGTGTCTTTCAGTGAAGAATATTATTATTCATGACAATTGTTAGATAAAATGTACTGTACAAACATGATTATCATTTATTATCATTTATTACATCTGCTCTTTGAAATTGTTCTTTTTGTATCTTAAATTCTGCAAACTGTTTCTCTCAGATATTCCCAGATAGATAGCAGAGCTGCAGGAGCCAGGTCAGCCTGTTTACGGATTGACATTTAGCAAGCTTCAGCAAAACCACTCACTCTGTACCTAAGATCGGAATGATTCAGTTGATTGCAAACGTATCTGCACATGACTAATAGCACATGTTGTAACCGTGGACTCATGTAGCCCCCACCCTTATCTTTGTTTTTTATACACAATAAAAGGGCCTCGCAGAGAATGACACAGTTGGAGAACTGCACTTACAAGCTGCCAGCTCTGCTGTGTCTCCCCTTTGCAAAGCTCACAAAAGATATCCCAACTCTCTGTCTGAGTTCTTGTCTCAAGTATCATTTCTTGTATGTCTAGGTGAGGTCAAGCCTGACAACAATGAAAAATGGCTACATCTCACACTATCAACTACTCTGCCACTGGAGGTGACAGGAAATAACAACATGTGAATGCAGCATTACTGTAAAGACATACTGGCCAATCACAAACCTGGAAAAAAGGATAAAAACTCATTTACCTTTTCATGCAAACACTGAAACTCCAGTTTTAAAAAATCTTTTCTTTGGCCAGAGTTTTGCAAAAACTTGAAGAGTGTTTTCATGTAGATGAAAGGCCAAAACAGAGAAAAAGCCACGTTTTAGAAAAACACAATACAAACATTAGATTGCGTGTCATGCAAATACTGAAGTGAACATCCCCCAAATGAACTTGACTGTACGCCGTAGATCACAATAAGTCCTTCAGTGTTTAGATTTATTCACTGAAACCTGTCAGAGCTTTCCTGTGGCACGTCACCTATATCGCCTGAAATACTCCACAATGCACAAAAAAAAAAAAAAAAAAAGTGATCTTCATGGTTTTGCTCTCACAGCATCTTTCTGACGGAGTGCAGTAAAAACAGAGAGAATGACTCACCAGGTAGGAGCTGAAGCCGTCGTGAACAGACTCAACAGACTGGCCCGAGCTGTTGTAATGGATGGGACGGTGATGGCTGTTCGTTTCAAAGGAGGATCCTGTGGAGAGACGTGAAGGGAGAAATCAATATTTACTACTGCCATAACATCTGAAAGATACATGGACTGCGCCACGAGTCAGATGCTGCTGCAGTGAAAACAGATTTTTGGAGTCAATTCCCTGATGAAGCAGAGTGACATTTCATTAAATGCTCCAGTGGGTTGTAATGAGTGCATGTTGATGCAGTCAGCACAGGTGTGTGAACAGCCTGCAGCCTCACTAACAAGAGGTCACAGGTCATTTTTCTGTCTCTGGTGAGATGAGGCGCGAGCTTGTGCTCGGTAGCACAGAGAACACAGCATACTGAGTGGCCATATGTTGTATCCATGTGTTTTTCTTTTTTTTTTTTTGCTTTTGCTTATCAGTCTGGAACGAGGCATTCTGAAGCGCTGCACGGTTTGAATTTCATTACTGTCTCGACAGAACACCGCGTGCTGGACTGGTGGCTTTGTTTCTGCTCTGCCGCTAGCATCAGCAAATGACAGAGAGGAAGAGGGAACGGGTGAGTAAAAAAGGGAAAGGAAGTGGAAGTTGAAGTGATGATGTCGCAGTGGGGAAAAAAGGAAAGAGTTGAAATGCATTGAGGTCACATTTGAAGAAAGAATGTTCAGGAGTAGAGCAATAAAAGCGCAGTGACACACCTCTGTGCAAACGGATGTTCTCGACAGCAGGAAGAGTATTTCTCCGTGAGATGACTGACACGGCAGACGTCACCTCTCCGTTCTGGCTCCCCATGGACTGCGGACTCCCCCACTGACTCTCTGAGCCCTGGCTGGGTTTGGGGGGTCTTGGCGGAGGAGCACAGGAGGACTCCAAGCTGGAGAGTGTCAAGGCGTTGTGATTCTTGTCAAACGTTCGGGGAATCTGGTAGAAGGAGCCAGGCGGTGTAGGAAGATCGTAATTGTCAGGCGGATGCTCGTTACTGTGCATGGTGGCGAGAGCATTGCAGGGCGTTTGAAAGGTGTAAACCTCCTCGTTCTCCAGGTCCAGCTCGCCGAAGCTGCTGTTACCAGGTGCTTCGGAACTGTACCCGCGCGGCAGCACGTAACAAGCCTCCTGCGGGGAATCATCATGCAGCGGTAGCTGGTGTTTCCCAGGCTTTGGGAGGCTGTAAAAGCCATGCACCTGAGCGCCCACACCATTTACACAGTGGGAAAATCCATGAGAGAGCTTCTGCATGGTAGAGTCACTCCCCACAAACACGCTGCTTCTTGTGGCCTGGGAGAAACTGGCACTCCTGAAACATACAAGCAAATACAATTTGTGTCAGGCCAGCTTTGTGCAGAGCGTAAAAAGGATCACAGTGTGCAAATTCAATTTTCATTCACCTTTAACCCTATTTACACTCTAAAAAACAACACGTGAATAGCACATATGGTATATGGCATAAAAGGAGGCTGTCAGTATAAATAGGTTTAACCATTACATATGGCTGGAGGCTCACGTTAAAAAAAAAAAAAAAAAAAAATCACCATTTACACCGGACTGAGACCCATAGAAGAGCTACAAGACCATGACATGTTGTCATGGATGGTCTTGGATGGTCGCCAGTTTGATCTGTTATTTGAGTTTAGACCAAGCATGCGTTGTGACTGAATTGTGCGAGTGAAATATATGTTAATATCCACAATCAGTGACGCAACCCCGTGCAGAGTCAAGGTCAGGTTGGGAGTCAGTTGGGACCTGAGAGAGTTAACAAGATCGATTATGAGACCCATGTAACTTTTAACCGGTCGCACAACTGCTGCAAGTTTTTTAAACATTTCAATACACCGATGGGGAGTGATGGCGACCAGGACGGACGCCTGCAATCCCGATGAGAGCCAGTGAGAGTGATGGCGAGCAGAGAACATTTTTCGGTCGCACATCGGCCGTGGACTTGGTGTAAATGGGGTTTAAAGTCCACAGCTGTACAACTGTGTGTAAAACCTCATGTGGGCCTGAAACAGCTCCTGTCTGACTTATGTGAAACACATAACAGATGTCCATATATGGGGAAAAATAGAGAGCTCTAGCTATGTGTGATGCCCCCACATTGTCTGACCAAGAGAAAGGTAGCGATGCTCCAAGGGAGACAGAGCGTGGCAGGCAACCGTACATACACACACAGAAACAGGCTTTGTCTTGTTGACAGACTTAAAAAATATTATGGAACGCATCCCATCATGGTCTATTTTTGCATTACAAACTTTCATATGAAAAACGTCTTTGTCACTCAGGCCATCAGACTGTACAACTCCTCACTCGGGGGGAAAGAGGGGCAATAGGAAGACAGAGGACGGGAAGGAGAAGAACAGTAGTAGTCACTATACCAGTATTGATCAGAATCTCTCGTATTTATATTGTGTATTTCTATTTGCAAACTGTTTTTCTTTTTTCACTTTTGATACTCTGTGTGCTTCTTACCCTGTGTTCTGCATACAATGCTGCCGGAACCTCAATTTTCCTGAGGGAGTCTTCCCAAGGGATCAATAAAGTTCTATCTAATCTAAGATAATCTAATATGTGTATACCCACTTACTCCAATCAAGGGCCACAGAGTGGGTGGCCGGGGGGGGGGGGGTGTTGGAGCATATCCCAGCATTCACAGGGCATGAGGAGGGATGGGCAGGATGACAGTGTGTTGCAGGGCCACATAGAGACAGAAACACATTCACTCACACCGACAGTCATTTTAAAGTTTCAGATTCACCGAACCTGCACATTTTTGGAAGTGAGAAGAAGCTGGAGCACCCAGAGGGAAGCCACATGAACATGCATTCAAACATCATGCAGAAAGTACCAGGTGGAAAGCGATCCCACAACCTTCTTGCTGTGAGTCAACAGTGCTAACCACTAATCCCCCATGCCACCCTTTAAATCAAATATGCAGTATTTATATTTAGTAAATGTCTCCTCCAGACAGATGCACCATACTGTTAGTATTTCTTAATGACTGATGTAAATGAAGACCAGAACACAGTCAATGGTTTGGAAATGTTCATGGATCCATCTTCTGAGTTGTCAAAAGAAAACTGGCTGTAAAAGTGATTATTAGTATGCACTCAACAAAAATATAAACGCAACACTTTTGGTTTTGCTCCCATTTTGTATAAGATGAACTGAAAGATCTAAAACTTTTTCCACATACACAATATCACCATTTCCCTCAAATATTGTTCACAAACCAGTCTAAATCTGTGATAGTGAGCACTTGTCCTTCGCTGAGATAATCCATCCCACCTCACAGGTGTGCCATATCAAGATGCTGATTAGACACCATGATTAGTGCACAGGTGTGCCTTAGACTGCCCACAATAAAAGGCCACTCTGAAAGGTGCAGTTTTATCACACAGCACAATGCCACAGATGTCGCAACATTTGAGGGAGCGTGCAATTGGCATGCTGACAGCAGGAATGTCAACCAGAGCTGTTGCTCGTGTATTGAATGTTCATTTCTCTACCATAAGCCGTCTCCAAAGGCATTTCAGAGAATTTGGCAGTACATCCAACCAGCCTCACAACCGCAGACCACGTGTAACCACACCAGCCCAGGACCTCCACATCCAGCATGTTCACCTCCAAGATCGTCTGAGACCAGCCACTCGGACAGCTGCTGAAACAATCGGTTTGCATAACCAAAGAATTTCTGCACAAACTGTCAGAAACTGTCTCAGGGAAGCTCATCTGCATGCTCGTCGTCTTCATCGGGGTCTCGACCTGACTCCAGTTCGTCGTCGTAACCGACTTGAGTGGGCAAATGCTCACATTTGCTGGCGTTTGACACATTGGAGAGGTGTTCTCTTCACGGATGAATCCAGGTTCACACTGTTCAGGGCAGATGGCAGACAGCGTGTGTGGCGTCGTGTGGGTGAGCGGTTTTCTGATGTCAATGTTGTGGATCGAGTGGCCCATGGTGGCGGTGGGGTTATGGTATAGGCAGGCGTCTGTTATGGACGAAGAACACAGGTGCATTTTATTGATGGCATTTTGAATGCACAGAGATACCGTGACGAGATCCTGAGGCCCATTGTTGTGCCATACATCCAAGAACATCACCTCATGTTGCAGCAGGATAATGCACGGCCCCATGTTGCAAGGATCTGTACACAATTCTTGGAAGCTGAAAATGTCCCAGTTCTTGTATGGCCGGCATACTCACCGGACATGTCACCCATTGAGCCTGTTTGGGATGCTCTGGACCGGCGTATACGACAGTGTGTACCAGTTCCTGCCAATATCCAGCAACTTCGCACAGCCATTGAAGAGGAGTGGACCAACATTCCACAGGCCACAATTGACAACCTGATCAACTCTATGCGAAGGAGATGTGTTGCACTGCATGAGGCAAATGGTGGTCACACCAGATACTGACTGGTATCCCCCCCCCAATAAAACAAAACTGGACCTTTCAAAGTGACCTTTTATTGTGGACAGTCTAAGACACACCTGTGCACTAATCATGGTGTCTAATCAGCATCTTGATATGGCACACCTGTGAGGTGGGATGGATTATCTCAGCAAAGGAGAAGTGCTCACTATCACAGATTTAGACTGGTTTGTGAACAATATTTGAGGGAAATGGTGATATTGTGTATGTGGAAAAGTTTTAGATTTTTGAGTTCATCTCATACAAAATGAGAGCAAAACCAAAAGTGTTGCGTTTATATTTTTGTTGAGTGTATTTAGTTTGTCCAGTTACATATGGGCTTGGAAAATGGCTAGTCTATGTATAAAAATGAGTGCAATTTCTAATTTGTTAATGGAATATATTTGATAAACCCCAGGAATTAAAGATGAATCCCCTCGCGAAAAGTACACCTTGAATGTTTTATTTCAGCTCAGTTGCGGTGGTGTACAGAGACAAAATTTCAAAAAATGTTCATTTACTAATATGATCCATTTAAAGTCACAGTTTATATTTTTGTTTTCTTGGTGGTGTGTCATGGGGGTATAATTACTTTGTGCAAATGTGCATTTTAAAGTAAATTTCAAGAACCTACTACATGAATGTTAATTCATACACAATGCAAAATAAAACAGGCATTATTAAAAAAAAAAAAAAAACAAAAAAAAAAAAAAAAACAGGATTTAGAATGATACAAATCAGGGAAATGGGGGGTGGGTGGGATATTTTATATTCACGCCAGCCTGCCTGGAACAATAAGAGAGAGAGAAAAAAGTCAACAACCTTCTGCTGAAATATTTATCAAATTGGTCATATTAACCACTAGATGGCAGTGCAGTACTTCAGAACAGATTGGTGAGTGTATAGTTCAACACATATTACAAAATGCAGTTTTGCGTAAGTGTGTGAGCAGCTTCATATCAGTATGCATATACATTTGATTTAGTATTACAACCATCTGCTTTAAAAATAAATAAAAATCCAATTTGTTTTAATGTTTTCAACCATACTGACATGGAGAAGGCATCCATGTTCACAGGGAGAATGCTATGACTTTCCCACAGTTTGTCAGCCTTGGTCAAGCACCCCGGGGACACAGCTCATTTATTCTGGTTCCTTTGTCAGGCTTGACCTTGAGTGCCAGCACTACAGCGCCGACATTTCAGGACAGTTAGCTGAGCAATGGTCCAACGTAATTCAAAAAACGAGACGACGACTCAACACTAATCTCAATGTGTTCCCACCACCACGTGCCTCCAGATGCTTACACTCAATGTTGGTGAAGAATGGAATATATGAGAAAGGAATAATTCATCAATATAATGTAGTTACTACCGACACAACATCTCACTCGTCTTGACTCGCTGTTTCGTGTCAGTTGCTTAATCAATTCTTCAAAGCAGCATTGAAAGGCTCTGGTGTCTCCTCTGGATTTGAATCATTAATCAATAACTTTGCTCATCACTCTCATGTCCAACGTTGGGGCCGTGTGGGTGCTTTTTACAGAGATGAATTCACCAATATCATGAGTGATGGTGTCTCAGTCCTGACATGAATCACGCTCAGTCACCAGATGCCCGTCTTAATTAGCGGACCCGCAGAGCCGAAGCTGGCGAGGGAGTGACGGGAGTACCTGCATAATGCCCGTGAGATGGATTGTGAGAGGTGACTTCCGGGGTTTCACAAGGGTCTGGCACAGCACATTTATGCATAAATCCTGCAACTGAAAAGTAATTTCTAGAGAGTCAATTTCAATTCATTAATGTAGCGCCAAATCACAACAAAGCCTCAAGGCGCTTCACACAAGTAAGGTCGAACCTTACCAACCTTACCAGGCAACAGAAAAACTTCCCCTGATGATTTGAGGAAGAAAAATCAAGCAGACCAGACTCAACTGCTTGGGCCATGCTACCGACACAATTTACAATACGAATATACAGGAAATTTTGGGAGACCATGCTGCTGTCCAGGACGGGAAGCTTGCAGAAGAAGACATCCACTCCCACTTATGGATGAAGCTGCACCTCAAACAGAAAGAAAAAAACAGAATCAGGCGGCAGAAAGACAACAAATACAGTATAATTTGTCACCATTAAGTAACAAGAAAAACAGAAGAAATACTAAACCTAGTCTAATAGACATGATGAATTAAAGTCTGTGCCGAACATTTCAATTCAATTCAACTTCAATTTATTTTCATTTATATAGTGCTAAAGCACAACAGAGTTGCCTCAAAGTGCTTCACACAGGTAAGGTCTAACCTTACCAACCCCCAGAGCAACAGTGGCAAGGAAAAACTCCCTCTGAGGAAGAAACCTCAAGCAGACCAGACTCAAAGGGGTGACCCTCTGCTTGGGCCATGCTACAAACATAAATTACAGAAATAATTCACAGAACAATTCATGGACGAATATACAAGAAATGCGGTTGGTGCACAGGACAGGAGGGTCGCCAACACAAATACAACTCCCATCTCTGGATGGAGCTGCACCTTAAACAGAGAGAAAAAACAGAATCAGGCATCAGAAAGACAAAAAAATACTGTATAATTTGCCAGCATTAAACAACAAGAAAAACAGAGAACTACTAAGGTGATAGCCGGCCACTACCCTTAAACTTCACTAAAAGACCCAGAATTTAGGTAAAGTTGAGGCCGCAGCCCGCTCCAATTACTAATAAATGAATTAAAAGAGTAAAAAAACAATGTTATTATTATAGATGCCTTTTGATTCATCAAAGCAGGACTGGCAATGGCCGCAAAAGCTGACATGAATGCTAACGTTAAACCTGGGAGTGAATTTAATATAAAATACTCAGCCCTTGTGTTCTCCAGCCGCATATATAGCTGACCCAGGCATGAACATCCACATACATAACATACGGTATATGGCCATATCATCAAACCACTTTCATCAGTTAAATTAGTTTCCTAGAAAGTATTGGGGTTGGAAGTAAATAATGCATATAAGATCAAAGTCCAGATTTCAACTTTACTTTAAGGGTATCTATATCCAAATCAGGTAAACAGTGAAGGAGTTGCAACACTTTTTTTAATCTATGGTCTCACCTTCTTCCTTTTAAGAGGCCAAAAGTAACTGAAGAAACTTTTCACTCAGTGAACTATTCTGAATACTCTTTTGCAAGCCCTCTGCAGTCACTGGCTGCCTGACATGGGTACATGATGGGTTTCTTATCTAGTGATAGTCTGCTAGGCTTCCTGTGCAGCTGTCTTCTTTGACTAAACGAAAAAAAGTCTTGGGTCGCGGCCACAGTGTGTATGGGGTCATTGTTCAACCGTACTGTGCAAGACTTTTGAACTATTTGGATTGATGTAGAATTGTGTGGCTACTTTTACCAATCAATGTAACTCCTTCTGGCCTTCTCTAGTCTCACTCAGTGCAAACACCGTATCTGTGGTGCTTTCTTGGCATGAAACCACATCACTGCTTGCAGATCGTTACCTCTTTCCTCATCTTCTTTCCCATAACTTCTTGCTGTGGCTGATCAACTGTATGCCTCAGTAGTTACTGCAGCTCTGCACATCACATCACCCTTGTTCTTAAAAACTGGAACCAGCACAGTTCTCCACTCCTCAGGCATTATCGCAGCCTCTCACTTTCCAAGATTTTATTACATACTCTAGCTAAAAACTTCACTGCCATCTTTTATCCTCAACATTTCCACTGGAATGTAATCTGGAGGAAATGCCACTCATCCACTCATTTCATCCTTACTAATCCAATGCACCTCCTGATTTACTCCCTGCACATTATCCAGCCCCTAATTTTCTTCATTCATCAGCTCCCCAAAATACTCCCTCCACCTTCCCAAAACACTTTCCTCGCTTGTCAGCACTTTTCCATCTGCATCCTTTATCACCCCTTCCTTAATGTTTACCTTCATGTACAGCTTGCTATATCCCATTTCCTTTGCATTTTCCACATTTCTTTTCCCTTCATGCCACATCTCATCGTACTCGTGTCTGTATTCATCATCTCTCCAACTATTTCAGCTCTTTTTCACCAACCTTTTTCTCATATTTTCCTGATTTTAAAATATTAAAATGTTAGATTACACGTTACTAAAAAAAGTGGTCAGATTAGAGTAACGCGTTACTAAGTAATGCATTACCGGCATCCCTAACCACCAATTGATGGAGCAGGAAGGAAGGAGAGCCTTGCAGTGGGAGCGGGTGTTCCAGGACCGGAATCAGGGGCGTAGGTTTGCATATGGACCATAGGGACAAGTCACAACCAATATTTTGGGATGACAAAATAGTCCCTACCAATATTTAGCATTTTTGTTTATATAACAAAATCATTCACTATTTTTTTTCGAACTCGATACTATAATTTTAGTCGTCACGTTTTGTGTTTTCGACGTGCCAGACGTGACAGGGTTACCCATGCTGCAATTTCATTGGCTCACGTTCTTCTCACATGGACGTAAACAAAGTGCATCGCATCTCGTGGCAGGCAGTGCTTAATTTGTAAAGTGGGAGGTCCCGGAGCACAGAGGATGGGTGGCTCCGGTGCAGTGTTGCCAGATGTACGATAATTATCGTATTTGTACGATAGTTTTGCCCTCTGTACGATGTACGATCAATAATGGGAAAAAACCCAAATATGTACGATAATTTCTGTTGGTTGCCCAAACACGCATCTCTCTCTGACACCCAAGAATCATTTTGCAGGCGTTGCACTCAGGCGGCATCAAAGACACACCATACACAGGGCTGCTGCTGGCTTTGGGCGACCGGGACAGTCATTTGAATGAGTTCCCATCCAATCTCTGCAGGACAGGACAGGAAGATTCCCCAACCAACATCTTTTTTTTTTTTTTCAAAACTGTATTTCAACAAATGCAATAACAAACGAACAAAATACAAGAGCAAAGAGATATACAAGAAAAATAAAAAAAAAGTTCAAGTTCCTTATGGAGGTGTCAACATTTTTTCTGTGTTCAACAAAATCTGCACAAGTGGCCATGGCATCGGATGACGACAGCCACCTCGAGGTTGAATTCGACTCTTTCTAGTCTGGTAATTAACATGTTTGTGTTACTTCACAGTCTTGCTTGTGCATTTGCGTTCTTTTTGTGCCATAGTTTCCCCATTACTATAATTACTGTTTAAAAATGTGACATAAAATTCTTTGTAAATTAAAAAAAAACGCTAAAATAGCTACGTTGTATGCGTTTTGTTTGTGTACGATAATTTCTCCCAAAATACGATAATTTTGAGGTTTTGGTACGATAGTTTCATATTTAATATCTGGCAACACTGCTCCGGTGCAGAAAAACAAGAAGGGCGGGGGGGAGGGGTTGCGAACAATGCTGTGTGCCACACTTAAAATAAACTGCACACCCACACAAACACGCACACACACCTTCACAAATGACACTAACACCCTGCCTTTTCCTCAAAAAATACTACATTTATGTTTGCTGTCTGTCTCTGTACTTTTCTGTCACTTTTGCGCTCTTTTTCATACTTTTCCCTTGTTTCAAAAGTCACCGAACGCGCTTTACCGTAATATATGCAACATATAGCATACTGTTGGAAAGCACGGGTTCTTGGCTTGCTGTCAGTGTTGAAATTTTTCAGAGTGAGGGTTTACATGAGAACTTACGGTAATGAGAATCAGCGGCGCATTAGTGTGAAACTTCCGTGTTTTTCCTCTGCGTTATGACATCACAGGCTTACGTTTACCGTAATACACCATATATATCATTGGAAATCCCTTTTTTTTTTTTTTGGCAAATTAGGTTGCCAGATACCTACAACTGCATTATTGATGAAGAGAATAGATTATACATCTTGTTTGCAAAAACTTTTTTTTTTGTTAGCTCCACAAGTATTTTTTTTTGTTGTCTTGTTCTCTCAGGTGTAGGCCTATAGAATAGATTCGTGATTTTGGGTGCAATTTTGTTATTTAAGCTATTTGTTTGTTTGCCTACACACTTAATATTGTAAATAAAGTGTTAAATTATTCAGCATTATGTCGTCATATGTTATGTATTATGCTGTACTTGTGCGTCTAATGGTATGAGTGGGTTAGGGGGTGATGGTGGTGAGCAGGGGGGCCGGGTGGGGTGTGTGGTATTGTCCCTACCAAAGCTGAGACCAAACCTACGCCCTTGACCGGAATAATCCATTGGAGATGTTTACAGATGCTGAGGCTGGGATCGCTTCTCCTCTGGTGCAACCTGGAAGTAAACAAAACTCTCGCGCATTGGAGGCATTTCTTGGCAATGGCACTCGCGAGGCCGCTTATGCCCGCAAAAATTATCAACTAACATTAATCTACAAGTTTAGACATCGATGTGAAACGGTGATTCTAATCCAATTACATTTGTTGTGCAAATCTGATGGTTAATTGTGTGAGATTTCAGACCATAAAATATTGTGTTGGCGGTGGCAAAATATTCGACCGTTTCACATTTGATGTATTACGCCGCGCTCTGACAGCGTTGCTACACAGGTGTCAATAATGGCGCTGCCAGCTGAGAGTGAGAGAAACTAGTGCAGCGACGATGATCCCAAAATGCGTGGATTTAATAGATTTAACTGGATTGATTGATGGATTCACCATGGATTTAACTCAATGCAGCTGATGAGATGGAGAAATCTGTGGGTCTGCTCACAGAATTTCCAGTTTGGCATGATGACGCTGTTGCTACAGTAAGCTTCGCGCACCGAATTAGTTACAGAAAAATAAAGCAAGCAAACGATGGAACTGGATTAGAATGGGAATAACCCTGTTGCCTAACATTCCTGTATGAGTCGGCCGCCATCCGAACATGTCCGTGATCATCCGCAGAGGTACGCATGTCCACAGCCAGGATTTTTGAGCGGCTCAGCCACAGGAAAAACACCTCCGTTGGAAGCCTTAAGGACAAGTTGGAACATGTCCAGCTGTTAAACAATTTCTTAGATACTCACTCAACTGAAAGCCATCAAAAGCCGCCTGGATTTTACAAATGGTTATCAACACGGAGGTGTTTTTCCTGTGCCGCCGGACCCGTCCGCACGTCTTTCCTTAATAAAATCTCCTTTATCAGTGGAATGTCCGGATAAACTGCTGATCCCGACCTCTTCTGAAAGTTCTCTGTTCTGTTACGACGTCCTGGGTCAACAGAGGCTTAAATTTGGAAGCTTTCAGCTCGAAACAGGTAGACAGCGGCGGCTCAGGGCGCGTCGCTGCGTCCCGCTCCGTGGGCAGTCCTTAAAGCGACAGCAACAGTCCATAATCTCTCATCAGCCGTTAAAATTTTCATAGAAAACCAGCTGAATTTCTCGAATGGTGTCCACTTCGATGTGTCTCACAGTTTTGGAAAAAATTTTGATCAAGCAAAGCGTCAGTCTCTCAGGAAGTTCTCAGACAAAGAGATTCCGACGGGAGGGGTGGACCACTCCTCACTCAAAGGCAGCCCACAGGCGAATGACGTAACCGACAGGCGTGAAAAAACTCACGCATGCGCACGAGGGTTCAAGGTTGTCTGACGTAATTGCACGTGATTCAAATCCATATCGTTTTTGAAAAAAATAAAAAGGTACGTTAGTTTTATCACAGACCTTGTATGCCCCGTCATCCGCTGATATCCGCAACCGACGGGTTGGCATGACGCATGCCCAGCACGGCCACATCACGGTCACAAATGGTATGTCGTGCATGCAGACAGAGTGGGCACGGATGAAGCGAGTGCATCACGGCCGCTGTGCCCCTCATGGGGGCGCCTCCGCGGTCGCCTTCGCTTCTGTTCCCTGATATATCCGCTTTTCTTCCTCATGTATTCGCTGATCCACCCCGGGACATTTGTCATTTCCGCCCACCTTTGTTGCGGACGCTCAGCTTTTGTCTCCTCATTTCATGCGCAAATCCTCCTAAACGCCAGTGGGACAGGGCCCATAGCTGAGCAATTAAGTTTATTAGACTAAAAGATTAGACTGCTTTATGAAACGAGGCCCTGATGATTTATGAATAATGAGGGAATAAGACACATCTGGTCATGAAATGGGACAACAGTCATCATACACCCAATGTGTAAATTCCTTTAATTAAATCTGAAAGTTTGCAAACTGAAGTCATATTCACATTATTTTCTGAGGTTTGTGGGTTAAATCCCTGACTGCTACAGAGTATCAAAGTGTCCATTAACTCCAAAACTAAATCAACCTTGGGGCACACACTGCCCCCACACATCCAAGGGCGCAAATTAGAACTAGAAATTGGGGGGGACAAAGTGCGAGGCCCTTGGGCCGGGGGTCTGGGGGCCGCTTTAGGTCCCCAGAAGCCAACGGTTTCTAGATAAGCTCAGATGCATTCTGAGCATCCAGAACAGTAATTTTAATGTTTTGAGAAGACCATAAAGTGGACACCATTTGACTTATGCAATCTGAAACTGTGGATATAAGTACTTTATTCTAAGAATAGCCAGCATTGATTTTATTAACATCCTGGTGTAAATAAGGTATCACCACATGTGTAGAACTCAAAACGAATGATAGGTTGAGTTCTCATAAAAAAAACAAAAAACAACTGCAATGTGGTAAAATGTATTCATAAATATGAAAGAACAGGCTCTTAATAATGATTAACTATCGCATACTGTATTTTTTTTCTCAAGATTTGTTTTTGCATAAGTTTGAAAAACAAAAGACCATTAGTTTAGGATAAATTACTTATCATGAATTTAATTTTCGAAGTGGTACTAATGACAACACTCATACTGAACATAATTTCGCTTGCATAGACTGATTTTGGAGATCAAGCAATAATTGCAGATGGGCTTTCTGAGGTCCCAGATTGCTTTTCTGATTTCCTTTTCTAACTTTCAGAATTTAGTAAATTAGCATATGGTCCATTGATACTTATGTGTAGACACTAGTGCCTAGAGGCAACTATTTTTGTTTTCAAATCTGGGCAAATGCAGTCCCAGAAAATTCAGAATGTAACAAACAAGAAACAGGTGTTGTAAACAAGTCAATGCTGCTAAAAATACAAACTTGCAGAAATAAAGATATTATTCTGACATGGTTTTGCACATAAGACTGGCATAGCATGTTTCAAGTACACATATATATGTCAGAAGGTGGAGGGGTCATACCATATTCTGTCCCCCCTGGTTCAAAAGGTGGGGGGGACATATCCCCCTTATCCCCCACCAAATTGCGCCCATGCACAGATCAACTCCACACAAACAAAAGATGAACAGCTAGATGAGCCCATAAAATCATAATTTTGGCAATGCTTTTGGATGTTCTAAAATCAGAGTTGTGTGCGCGCCTCTACAATCTGAGCACAAAGTACATCAGACTGTAATCTTTCCTCACACAGACTGAGCGTTGCAGAGGGAGTTGTGTAATTTTCCCTTCACAGCAGTAGTTCGAACCCTCGGGGAGCTTCTAAGCCGAGGAAGCGCTGTAAACCTGTACGTTGACCTGCATTGAGGGATAACAGGAAACTGACAGAGGATGCCTGAGTGTCATGACCTTTACCGTGCACTCTCAGACTTCCTGCTCATGCACTGGTGGAGAAGGAGGTAGTCCTGGGGTGCGCTGTTGGACAGGGAGCCGTGGTGGCTGTGGCGCACAGGCACATCAAAGGTGAACAGGACGGGTTGGCTGGAGTGAATGGGCGCAGAAGACTTGCGTTCCGCAGACAGAGGAGCCATGGATCCGGTGGCGTCTACACCGACAGAACGGGGCATATGGTGTAACCTTCCATCTGCAGACAGGAGAAAGTGGAGATATTGATCAACGTGATGACAAAAACCCATCTGAGGCTCATCTTGAAACACTGTACATTCCTCTGATGCAGAGGAGAACTGCGAGCCAAGCAACCATCGCCTTAACTTTTTCCATCTTTGTTGCGAGAAAACCTCAGGTCATAGAGCAACATGTAATTCATTTGAGGGTTTTAACCTTTTACGTGACCCTTTCTTTTCATGGAGCCTTGTATTCACTCACTTCCAATGTACCTTCTAATCAATACAAAGGAGTGAGCCGTCTCAGGGGAGGAGAGAAAACACAATCCGTCTGGTTCTTTTGCGGCTGAAGGGACAGATCCATTTAACAGCAAATAGTCCAAAATATCTTTTCCGATCAGGGTCAGTGAGTTGACCAATACTGGACTGCGTGAACAGCATGGCCTTACAGTCTTATTGTTTCTCTTTAATAGCCTTTATCTGCATTGTACAACTGTAAAGGATTCTGACATTGGGATGCTGCAAATAGACCGGGCAGGAGGCCAAAACAGGGAGGCACATACTGAGCTGTAGGAGTAGCAAGTGGGTGGGATGCTGATCCATCGACCCATGGTGCTGTGTGTGGCACAGGCTGGAAGGAGACGGAGGAAAAAGCCCCAGCAATCGTGCTGAATGCAATCTATCAGCGCATGAGCGTGCATGTAAGACTGCAGCATAAGACAATGTCAAATGTTTGAAACGTAACATCTTCCTCGTCAGATCTTATAAGGCTTCTTGGGGGTCAGATGTCATTTTAATAAGAAGGCAGTGTTCTTAGGGAGTCATGAGGCAAACTGGCCAGAGAAAGAGAAAAACAGACACCGCACCCAAACGTGCCGAGTAAGAATGTGCATGTGGGGCGGTTTGAGTCCCGCAAGCTAAATGAGGTCACATCCATGCCTCGGGGGGGAGGCCTCTGCTATGGGGGTCTCAGGCCAGTGGGCATCACTGAGACACTCAGACAGGGACTCCCCCCCCTTCCCAGTCATCCTCAATTACACCATTGTTCTGAGAGCTCCCACTCTCCCTAGGCTTGTTAGGCATCATCTCCTTTCTCCCCAAAAAGAGCTTTCATCCTGTGTGGCGAGTAGTCGGCCCACTGACATGGGTAGATATATTGATTTGATGGAGCTTCTCCCTTACCTCCCCCAACTGAGTGGGAGGTGCTTGGAAAAATATGTCTCAGAAGCAGACAACAAAATATTAAAAATCCCTCCAATCAAGGCTGGAAACACAAAAAATCCACATGCACAATCAGGCTCATAAAATGATTCCTCCTGCTTTGACTTCCATCTCTGATTCCATCTATTATATATTGGTGGCAGTAAATCTTTTGTGATTAAATACTTGAATTAACAATTTGGTCAAAATATAATGTATTAAAATCAACAACAAAAGACTAATTTGGTCCCCTTCAAGACATCAGACCTGAATTTGAAGTGGCCAAGTGGTTAGTGTGCTTGGTTTCAGTGTGGAAGGTTGTCAAAGTCAGTTTTTTTTTTTTATATATATCTGCAGATCAGATGTTTTGTAAAGACTCGTCTGGACAATTCTGAGACTACATTACCTCATAAGTTGGACCAGTGTCTCAAGGACTGTATAGTAGAAAAGCATGCAATTTAATTTATATACAATGTTTTACAAGAATATGAACAAGTGACTATGGATGGTATAAAGAAGGACTGGGAAAGGGAATTAGGGATGCAAATAGATGAACCTGGGATAAGGGTCTGAAACATGTTAACATGTACTCCCTTAATGCTAGACACTGTTTGGTCCAGTTTAAGATTTTGCACAGGCTGCATTATTCTAAGGTGAGGTTGCATAAAATTTTCCCAGATGTGTTGCCAATTTGTGAAAAATGAAGCCAAGCGGATGCAGACTTACTACATAGTTATGCAATGTGCCCTAAGCTACAGGAATTCTGGGTTGCAATATTTTCATTCTATTCACAGGTTTTAAAGGTTCAGATAAAACCAGATCCACTGTGGGTTATATTGGGTACATCAGAACACTCTAAAAACCTACAGAATGCACAGCACCATCTCCTGTCATATGGCCTCATTTGTGCAAAGAAACTTATTGTTCTGCTCTGGAAAGATAAAGAGGTACCAAATTTTAAAGTCTGGATTGCGACACTGACTGATACCCTACACCTGGACAGAATTCGTTATATCCTTTTAATGATAGGCTGGTGGAATTTGAAAAGACTTGGAGTCCTATGATTTCATTTATGAGAAAGATGAATGGTTAGAATTCATTATGTTAACATCTTCAAGTAGCACTCTGCAGGGGTGGGTGGGGTGTTTTTTTTTTTTTGTTATTGGTTTTGATGATGTGTCTATTTATGTTGTTTGATTTTGCTTGTCTGCTGGTGTTATTTTTCTGTTGTGGGTGTTTTGTTGTTTTGTTCCATTTGTCTTTTGGCATAATGTTGTTAAAAAGAAGCAAGATATCCATTCCACACTATTTGTATTATTGCTGTTTTTATGATTCATAATTAAAAAAATATGTGAAACAAACCCCACCCCGTCACATTTCTCCATGTAATGTGGAATTGTGTCAGGAAGGGCATCCGGCATTGTGACAAATCAACATGCGCGACCCCAAGTGCAAACAAGGGACTTATTTACAGTGGTGGGCACAGTTCAGCTAATCCGATAACAGATCATTATCAAAGCTAATGTTTTTGCTAGCGATTTAGATTTTCAGATAAATTTTAAAACCATCATCGGACCAATTATCTTCCGATAAATTTAGTTACGATAACTTTCAGTTTGATAACATTTTTTTTGCTGGTAAAGTGAGCAAAATTTAACGGTCAAAAACGTTTGTAAACCCTAAAATCAAACATGTTAGTCCATCTGTTGTGTGTTTGTAGCAGACTGGCTGCCTGTCACTTGCTGATGACATCATCATTAAGCACAAAACGTGATTGGCCGGTCGATGCAGGGAGCATTGTGGGTGGTGTAGTTCAGGTTCACTTTGGACGTTACAGTGAGTGAGTCCTCTTGACAAAACAAAACGACTAATTTTAATGTTATTTTATTTTATTTCTTTGTGGCTGTAATTTAATCACCAAGACTCGGTGGGGGAGAGGAGCTCTCACAGCGCAGCTGTGTGTACAGAGGGACTTTTCTTCACGTTTAGACACGGTTTTGGATTTTTTTTAAAAAAGGATGCTTTATGTGGATTATTTATTCAGATGAATCCCGCTGAAACTAACAGGTAAGAATTTATATTTACTATGTCTCTTTTACTCTGCCAATCAATGCATTAATGAGCGTATTTCGGTTGTTTAAGCCGCAGAATTCAAAGCGTGTGAAAAAAGCAGCAGCTTTTTAGTTTGTAAATGACGGTGTATCTAATATTGAGATAAACTGTGACTTCTAATACTGTGGTTTACTGCTTTTGAAAGATAATGACAGTGTTTGGGGTTTTATTTTTTTATTCATTAATTTTTCGTGTATTCTTATGTGTTTGTGATCCTTGAATTTACCCAGCAGCGAAAAGTGAAAGTGAAACTGGTTTATCAGATGCCGACAGTGTAATCTGATGTGGCCGTGTCCAAATCAATAATGAAAATTATCGGTTATCAGTTATCTCTAATAAAGATCTTTTCTTTTTTTTTTTTTTTTTAGCAGTTTATTGGTTTAGCGTCATGAAAGATAACTTTTCAGTTATTGGATTAATGAATATCAAAGCTAACTTTTTGCTTAGCTGTGCCCACACTGCTTACATCCATCCATCCATTTTCTTCCACTTTATCCGGAGTCGGGTCGCGGGGGCAGCAGCTCAAGCAAAGCTGCCCAGACCTCCCGATCCACACACACCTCCCCCAGCTCCTCTGGGGGAACCCCAAGGCGTTCCCAAGCCAGCCGAGAGATGTAGTCCCTCCAACGTGTCCTGGGTCTTCCCCGGGGCCTCCTCCCAATGGGACGTGCCCGGAACACCTCTCCAGCGAGGCGTCCAGGGGGCATCCAGAAAAGATGCCCGAGCCACCTCAACTGACTCCTTTCGAAGTGGAGGAGCAGTGGCTCCACTCCAAGCTCCTCCCGAGTGACCGAGCTCCTCACCCTATCTCTAAGGGAGCGCCCAGCCACCCTGCGGAAGAAACTCATCTCGGCCGCTTGTACTCGTGATCTCGTTCTTTCGGTCATGTTCTTACATTTAGTCATACATTCATTCATACATGCTTACATTTACTAGTTTCTCTTCATTGGCTGTGTGTTCATCTTGGGACAAAACATTGGATGTTGAATGCTCCATCTTCTATGGCTGAGTTGGTGCAGGCATTTATGCAGGCACGCACCTTGAGATCTCATTGAGAGAGATGTTGTGCTGTGGGCACCGTATGTTAGCAAAATAAAAGCAGGTGATCAAGAAAACACTTTCCTGTTTTTGGCTGCCTACGATCAGGAATGGTCATGAATTTTTATATTAAAACTGCATGGGCTTTCAAATTTCACAAAACTGACAATTTCGTTTCTACCGCAATCCAAGCATTATAAAGTAGGCTTATTTTAATAACATGTTGCAAAATTGCAGCTTATTTTAATGAAGAGAACATATTTACCTGGGGGGAATTCCATGGTGAATATTGTCTTTTCCTTCTAATGTTGTTACCCAGACAGACTGTGGGAGGAAGCAGGTGTGCACATGCGTGACGTTTTGTGTTTACCTTTGATCTGACATACTTGCTTGATGCACGTTCATGGGGCGTGCATGCTAACATCTGTAAGATGTGTTGTAAATCAATTCAGAGGTGTTATCTGCTTTCAAAAAGTAAAATAAATGTTTATTTATTAAAAAGTGTTTATTTCTTGTTAATGTTTGCAAAATACGAGGTCTGTCAATAAAGTATAGGTCCTTTTTATTTTTTTCAAAAACTATATGGATTTCATTCATATGTTTTTACGTCAGAAATGCTTGAACCCTCGTGCACATGCGTGAGTTTTTCCACGCCTGTCGGTGACGTCATTCGGCTGTGAGCACTCCTTGTGGGAGGAGTCGTCCTGCCCCTCGTCGGAATTCCTTTGTCTGAGAAGTTGCTGAGAGACTGGCGCTTTGTTTGATCAAAATTTTTTCTAAACCTGTGAGACACATCGAAGTGGACACGGTTCGAAAAATTAAGCTGGTTTTTGGAATATCCGGATAAAATGCTGAAACCGACTTCTTCTGAAACTTCTCTGTTCTCTCACGACGTCCTGGATCAATAGAGCCTGAAATGTGGAGGTTTTCAGCTTGAAACAGGCTGACGACGGCGCCTGGGAGTGCTGCACGATGTCTCGCTCCATGGGAAGTCCTTAAAGCGACAGTATCACCTCAAAATCTCTCATCAGCCGTTAAAATTTTCACCGAAAACCAGCTTAATTTTTCGAACCGTGTCCACTTCGATGTGTCTCACAGGTTTAGAAAAAAGTTTGATCAAACAAAGCGTCAGTCTCTCAGCAACTTCTCAGACAAAGGAATTCCGACGAGGGGCTGGACGACTCCTCCCACAAGGAGTGCTCATAGGCAAATGACGTCACCGACAGGCGTGGAAAAACTCACGCATGCGCACGAGGGTTCAAGCATGTCTGACATAAAAACATATGAATGAAATCCATATAGTTTTTGAAAAAAATAAAAAGGACCTATACTTTATTGACAGACCTCGTATATAGCAGACATATTAGATTTATACAAAATAATCTGTTTTGGTGCATTTGGCAATGTTTTTGAACGCCATCTTGGTTTATTTCTGTTTGCGAGAGCAGTCAGCTGATGTCACACTGCCTTTCTTTATTCCGACTGGCTGTTGTGTGCTTCCCAGCACCTCTTGTGCAGAGTGGGGCAAGCCCCCACGTGATCAATGACGTTGCTACAAAATGTTGTTCATCATGGCATCTGATCGCATGAATTTCTTCCCTTCAGGGGGAGAAATTCTAAATATTTTCCAGTGCGAATTTTGATCGTATTGGCAATATCATATCATGAATCCCTTATTTAAATACCAAGGAATAAGATTATAGTGATGCCAAAGAAAATTCTTTCTGTTACTTAAATCTTACAAGAAAAAAAAAAAACACAGAGGCTGTACACAGAGGCCATACAGCTTTAATGTTTTAAAGTAATTTTTTTTTTTATCTAAGTTCTATTTTATTTTTCCTATTCATCATCTGTTTTTAAATTACTGTGAACATACATCTGGCACAGATATGGTTGGCTATGAGAACTGCACTGGTCCACATGGATCTGGTTACTATCGTGAAAATGGCTTTAATGCTGCTAGACTTTGCAAAAAATCAGAGGCTACACGGTGCTGGATTCTGTTTTCAATGTTCAATATAATGTCCAATATCATGTGGGACATGATCTATTCTAATAACGACGGTGTTGTTAAGGAGACTGACCATGTTTCTCATCAGAAAATACTGGAGAATTCTGCAGAACTGTACGGTCTATAGACGTGCACAGACTTGTTGTGGCTACCACGATGATTCAGTAAAAGTCTCACAGACCAAGATTAAATCTGGCCAGACTTCAAGATCAGATCGTTTCTCCAGTCACTGGGGTCCTCAACACTGATGCACCTGCGTGCCGCATCATGCCCAGAGAAACACGTCACATGGCCAAAATATTGTAGGTGACGTTCCCTCACAATGCAAATGATCTCATCTGAGTCCCCTTAAGTAACTACTCATCTGATACAAAGCTGTGCCAGCAGGACACAAAGATCCTCGTACCAAAGACATCCAATCAGTGTCTTAGGTCACTGGGCAATGTTCAAGTCTTCCACCCATACAGTAACAGAGGAACCACCAGTACACTAAAGGCTTGGATTGTTGTACTTTCTGTGGTAACTCAGTAAGTACTGTCTGCCACAGGAGCTGTTGATCTAATTCTACCAAACAGTCATCAATTCTGTCCTGTGCACATCACCACAGTCTGATCTGGAGCTTCCATAAAACAGGGCAGAAACAGACTGAACCATACGATCACCAGAAAAGGTCACTGGATCCTGCCTACCCTCCAGGACACAACCGTTTTCAACTCCTCTCCTTCCAGCAGATGCTACAGAACCATGTTAACAGAACCAGTAAACACAGGGACAGTTTACTGCTCCATGACATCGCCTTAATCAACAGCTGACCACAAACATATTTCATCCCATTCATGACACATTTTATTGTTGTTTATCCAATTTCACATTACACCATATAATGTAGAAATTATGTCCTGTCTGTAAATAAATGTACATTGTCTGCATATGTATTGTAAACTGTGTATTACTGTACGTTGTGAACAAAGAGAACTAACTGATGTCTCAAGTAAACAGAAAATTCTAATTATCTCCCCTTGAAGATGTCGGACTGAAATTTTTTTTTTTCTTGTGCATCTTCACAACATTTCACTGAAACACAAATTGTTTATACTCGACCTCTTGGCGAAACTTTATTGTGCTGACATCCACCGAGTGGATATATTACTCCATTTCAGGAACGCTGAGTACAGGCTGCTGTGGGACACCACCAACAATGACCAACACTGATCCACCTGTTGCCTATGTTAGTAGATCCTCCACCTTAAAATAGTTTTTTAAACAGGGGATATTTATAAAGCAAGATAAATAAATAAAAATTGTGGTTCCATTCCAGTTTTGCAGATCCACATCAAAATTAAATGAAATTTATTTCACGAACTTTCCGAACAACACTCCACGTTATGGTTTGAGGAATACATCCCTCTGCGTAGTAACGCCCTGAGTCCCGCTATTTATTGCCAGATTAGCATAAAGCAGATGACAGTCTACAACTCCACCTGTACGGGTCGCCAGTCTGATACAGGACACTGAGCAGGATTCAAACCCAGGTCTACATATTGAAGGGCCAGGTAATTATCCCTTCAGCTCCCTGCTCTACTACCTCTGTGTAGAGTCACCTCAAAATGTAATGGTGGCTGTCAAAGCTCAGGTCATTTTCAACAAGTTAACAAACATGTAAAATCCTATCTTGCAACAGTAACATTTCTTAAAGGGGTCATAGTGTGAAAAATTGCTATTTCATGATTTCATGATCACGACTTCCGTGATAAACATCTAGAAAGTCCCATAGTTCTGTGGTTATAGATGGTCGCCTGGTACAAGGAACATTTAGATTTGAAATGGGTCACTCTCAACTTCTATGACTTAACCCTTCTCATACACAAGGCGTGTGTATCATGGTTAGAGGTATGTGCAGCACTCACCACCTAACTCGCCACTACCGGCTGCAAACACGTCACTACTCGCCACAAGGTCGCCAGCACTTGCTAGGGTGCGGTAAGTGTTTGGATCACCACTCAATTTCACTTGTCCCACATCTCCTCTGTGTGGCAGGCTGGAAAGTACCAGGTTGCTCAGAAACTCCAGATTCACAATAAAATGTAAGAAAACAAAGAGAAATTGAATAAAATATTACACAGGAAGCAGCAAACGACACGCTAAGTTAAATGCCAATGAATGCCGCAAAAACTCAGCGGTCACATGGCGCACACACGCGGGCAGTCGGCAGTATTTGTTCTGAGTGCAGGAACGTAGGCAGTGAGTACACCATGCCAATGGTTGCCACACCACGTGCACGCCTTCTGTGTGAGAGTAGTTTTATGTCGTGGAAGTGCATCTCTGGGCTCGGTTGCACTATGAGCTTCAACACCTTCTGTGAGATGTGCCCATGGGGGGCATTTTAGGTCAAAATCTTCAATACCTGTTAACCCATTTAAACACCATGAGTACAGCCCTCAATGCTGATTTCACCAAAATTTAAGAGTGTATCACAGGATAAACTGAACATACACACTCATCTTCAATGGCTTAGGCCAATGGTTTTCAAACTGTGTGAATTAATATTATTTATGTTAAAATGTCTCAGTTATGCCAAAGACATTTAAAAAACACACAGAGATTTAAATGTAAACAGAAAAACAATGTTTAAAAATATTAAAAAAAAGGCAAAAATAGAAGAATAAAAAGTTCTTTAAAAACACATGTTTAACCCTCTGGGGTCCGAGGGCATTTTTTGGACAGTTCACTCACCTGGCATAAATGATTTATTATTACTGTTAACAGCTCTCCCTGCATTCCACAATCAAGTTTTTCTTTTTTTCAGGACAACCTGTGCTTTCATAAGGTTTACAATCAGAAATAAGAAAGGAAAAAGTAAAGCGGTAAAAATAATTTTCCACACACATTTATTCAAAACACACAGCAAACTATAATAAACAACTGTTTTGACACTTTATGAAGGTAATTTGAGGTGTGTGAAAGACTGTACAACAAAAAGGTTCAAACAATAAACACAAATGCACATTTTGAACAATATATAAAAAATGGTCTATGCATTTTGTTTGTCTTCATCTCAAAGCAATTTCTGTCTGCTATTACACAAAGGTCACATCACAAACTTCTACTTCTACTGTGCTTTGGAGTGTTCTGTGCTGCTCCTGAAGCAGCTTTCATTCACATTTTGGCCCACTTTGGCTCCTTACAATCCTGATAGTTACACACTCTTTGTTTGAGCACGTGAGATTGTCATCAGAGGCTCTCCGTTTGCTTTCACTGATCGCTGTGCGTAATGGCACAGGGCGCATTGGAAACTAATAGTATGTACTCATGGGAGCACCCAGGGGGCTATTCAAATAGGCCAACTAGTAACATATCACTCCTGAAAACAATCTTTGGCTTTTCACGTGAGGTAAATCTGCCCTATGATTGGATTTTGGAAAACCATGTGACGGTGACCCAATTCCGATTGGACACTCACATTGTGCACGTCATCACACAGCTTCTATAAGGAGTACAAAGATGGCCCATGGCTGGCTCGAAAGTCCGCGGAGTTAACTTTTCAGCAAAAAAAAAAAAAGTAAGTTTCTGTCTCATATCATTAAAACGTTATTTATAATTTAGTAAAGCTTGGTCTTAGCCGTTGTATACGAGGTATCTTATAAAACTAACTGGCAGTTTTATAAAAAAAAAAAACTATATGGATTTGATTGACATGCGATTACACCAATCATGCTTGAACCCTCGTGCGCATGCGTGAGTTTTTTCACGCGTGTCGGTGACGTCATTTCCTTGTGGGCAGGCCTTGAGTGAGATGTGGTCCCGCCCTCTCGGCTGAATTCCTTTGTTTCACACGCTGCTCGAGACGGCGTGCGTTGCTTTATCAAACTTTTTTCTGGACCTGTGAGGAATATCCGATTGGACACTATTCGAGAAATTCAGCTGGTTTTCCGTGAAAAGTTTAACAGCTGATGAGAGATTATGGGGTGTTACTGTCGCTGTAAGGACTTCCCATGGAGCGGGACATCGCGCAGCGCTTCCAGGCGCCGTCGTTAGCCTGTTTCGACCTGAAAACATCCTAATTTAAGGCTTAATTCACCCAGGACGTCGTGAGAGAACAGAGAAGATTCAGAAGAGGCCGGCATGAGGCGTTTATGCGGACATTCCACTGTTTAAGGACATTTTGTAATGAAAGACGTGCGCGCAAATTCGCCGAGTCGTTTCCGTGATGACTCGGTGAATCTGTGTGCGCCGCGACAGGAAAAACACCTCCGTGTTGAAAACCATTTGTAAAATTCAGGCGGCTTTTGATGGCTTTCAACAAGTGAGTAACTGAGAAATTGTTTAACAGCTTGGGCATGTTCCAACTTGTCCGTTAAGGTTTCCAATGGAGGTGTTTTTCCTGTCGCGACCCCCCGCGGTCGGGTCCGGCCCGACATGCGACTCTGCCCGCACGTTCTTTCATTACAAAATGTCCATTAACAATGGAATGTCCGAATAAACTCCTCATGCCGACTTCTTCTGAAAGTTCTCTGTTCTCTGACGACTTCCTGGGTCAACAGAGCCTGAAATGTGGAAGTTTTCAACTTGAAACGGTGAGACGCTGCCGCCTCGAAGCGCAGATCGCCATCAGGCGCCGTGGGCCATCCTTACGGCGACACTACCAGAACAAAATCTCTCATCAGCCGTTAAAATTTTTAACGAAAACCAGCTGAATTTATCGAATGGTGTCCACTCAGTTGTGCCTTACAGTTTTGAAAAAATTTTGATCAAACAAAGCAGCAGTCTCTAAGCCATTCCTAAACAATGAAAAAAATCGACGAGAGGGTGGGCGACTCCTCACTCAAAGACTGCCCACAGGCGAATGACGTAACCGACAGGCGTGAAAAAACTCTCGCATGCCCACGAGGGTTCAAGCATGTCTGATGTAATCACACATGATTCAAATCCATATGGTTTTTGAAAAAAATAATAAGGTCGGATATTTTTCTATTAGACCTCGTACAACGGCGTCGACCCTAGAGGGTTAAAATGTTTTCCTTAAAACACACAAGTACTTTTAAAATGTGTTTAAAATGTGTAAATGAATGAAAAAAACACACTAAGATGTTGAAATTGTGTGTATGTGAGTTGGGGGGGTGGGGGGAGGCAGCTATTCATTTGTTCTCTGAGGGGGGCTCACTCTCCCACACTTTGAAAACCCCTGGCTTAGGCTATCCAAGATCCGGTGGTGGGGGGCTGGAGCCTATCCCAGCAGTCACAGGGCGCGAGGCGGGGTACACCCTGGACAGGACACCAGTCTGTCGCAGGGTCACATATAGACAAACAAACACTTTCACCCCCGCACATGCGCAGCTACAGACAATTTAAAGTTTCAAATCCACCAAACCTGTATGTCTTTGGATGTGGGAGGATGCCGGAGCACCCGGAGGGAACCCACACAAACTCGGGAGAACATGCAAACTCCACACAGAAAGACCCCAGGTGGGAGGATAAGCTGAACCTTTTCACAAAATGTCATGAAAATGTGTTTTATTAACATCAGCATTTATCACACAGTAGCTCTGCTGCATGTTGCAGATACACTGAAAAACACATTTTCTCACAAATTATCACAGTGTGCATCCACTTTTTTGGGGGAAGGGGGCTAAGATACACTAAATAAATATGTTCATTTGTTTTGGACTAATCCTACTTGCAAAATAAGAAATGCAGAACAAACTATAACCTCTGTGCAAGAGATACTGTAATTAAGAGACAAAATGGTTTGATTTCAGTGTGCATGTCACTCTGACTCTGCGTGTGCACGTGTGTGCCACGAATGATGCTGGATTAAGTGCCGCACATGGCTGTCAGAGTCAGAGCGAGATGAAAGACGACTGGTCCGGCCTGCTGATGGAAGAGCCTACATGGCTCATCACCGACACTAATGGCTCCAATGATGGATCTTACTGTGGACAGCAGCTCCATTAAGGCACGAGAAACACCACATCACTGCCCTGCAGAATAAATTTCAGCCAAGTTGCTTCTCGTTATATATTTCTGATACTGAGTGATGACCTATGACGCTCAATAACAATGTGAATGTTTATTAGACAACCACATACAAACTGCACTGACTGCAGCTTTTCTATAAATAATGCAACGTTTACGGATTTTCCATTGTTACTAATAATTAAAATAAAAAATAAATATAAAGAAGGAATTCCAGCAAAAACCTGTAAAACCTGTGCCATATCTCAATGTGGATCTGTGCTGGATCCACTATGGTGACCATAATTGAACGGGAGCAGTCGATAGGACAACAACTAAAAAATGGGCCTTAAGACCCATTTTTAAGCTTTGGCTTTTAACACCGCGTGAGTGTATGGTCCTCTGTGTGTGCGTTTTTGTGTACAGCACTTTGGAAACTATGTTTGTGAAATGTGCTATATAAATAAAGTGGTATGTGGTAAAAAATAGGAATTCTTTTTTTAACCTGTGGTCTACTTTAAAATGACTTTGGGTCCAGTATTTAGTTTACACGTCGAAACAGACACAGTAAATGCACATGTTGGCATGCCTGTAGTGAATCCATTCCCTACAGATTCTGCATATTTCCTCAGAAAAGTCATGAGAAATTTTTTGAAATGACTGATCAGAAAGGCAGCCGCTTACCTTGGCATTCCTCTGAGGCGGCGCCGTACTCTTCATTAAGTTCCTACATTTTGAACATTGATGAACACCATATTTTTTTCTATTTTTCTTTTTTTTTTAAGTTGACAAAGTAGTGAAATCTCTTTAAAAAGTCATGGTTGAATATTTTGATAATTCTGAGTCATTTAAATGTGATGTATGTCCATATTTATTGGAACCAAATATCCTGATGAGCAGCTGCCTGCAGGAGCAGATTGTTGCTTTCCAGCAATACAGAGGTTTCAGTGAGACAACCTTAGCTATTGTTGTATGTATGAATATTTTTCCCCTCACTTTATAAAACCTAAATATTAAAGGTGCACATTATATACAATAACTCATTAGTACCTCAATACAAAGGAAAGAGACCATTACTAATATAAATGAAATATATTTACACACAGTTTCACTGCCCATAGTTAGCGTTCATATTCCACTTTTTATTATACACCAGCAACTACGGTGATCTGAAACCTTGTGAGGTTAATATAACATGCAGACAAAATTTTCTGAGCTATGAACCTGACTTCATTACCAAAATGTGTGGACGCGGTGATGCACTGCAAGAGCGCATGCACCCTGACCTGACACAACCTACTATGTGTCATATTAACATTTTGTGGCCAAAATCCAACTGTGATTGCAGCATGAAACAGAAAACTCCAGCATCAACATCAAACAAGGCACATAAAGAGGGAAGGAGTTCTTCCCACGGCATTCTTCAACTTGAATCATCAGATGATCCCCAGCGATATGTTTAAAAAAAGAAAGAAACTTTTGGACGGTGGATGATGTACAACCATTCTGGGTCAAAGAGAACACAAGTTCATGAGCAATATTCTAATTATGTTCTGTCATAGATCACCTACTGTCTCATCTGCTCTGTGGCCATAATCTAATAGAATCTGGCTGCTGATCTCAGGAGGCCAAATTTAGAGCCAGGCTGGACCGCTAAGGACAAGAGCAGCTTTGTAAGGCGCGCATTTCCTCTCAGTCCAGGCAGAATTAGACAAGGATGTACGATAATCTGATCTGAAATGAGATATATGTAAAATTAGAAAGCACCTCGACCCACTGAAAGGACATCTGATGAAAAGACGCAGGAAGAGGAAACATTAAATTTTTCTCATAAATATTTTTATCAGTATCCCAACCATCTGTTAAATATTCCGGTAAAAGTTAATGACTACAAAGGTCCGCGTGCCCTCAATGTCAGGCTCTGTGGTACCAGTAAAAAAACACTTTACTTGATGGTATCATAAGAAATCGCACTTATAAACACAGCCTCTGGGCACAGGTGGCTAAAACGAGCATTGCTAATTAACATCAGACATGCGAAGGCTCCGCAGGGTGACCTGGTGGACATGTGACACGAGGGTTTGATCTCTACACAGATGCTGCCAGATTATCTTTGAAAAAGGCTTCTTAGATACACAGTTCTGTGAAACAGCAGCAGTAAACGTGTGGTTTGGTTTAAGGCGCTGATTCCATGAATACAGATTTGGATCTGAAAGGCAGCTGATTCTGAAAAGCAACAGCGTCCCAGGAGGCCACCAAGAGGGAGCCCTCGCTCAGCTAGCAGGGGGGATGGGAGACAGCAACAAGCCTGACGTAAGAGCGTAAAGAAGAGGGGCGCTGGTGCAGAGGTGGGTTAGGAGGGTCTGAATCGAGCACCGTCACACGGCCAGTTCTCCCTCCTTTGATTCCAGCGCAGATTAAACAAAGCAGACACACGGGACTGATCGTTGATGACATTACTCCGCTGCGCCTGCCTGCTCTACAGCATCACTGAGGCACCGCCCCTCGACCTTACCGCGACATCAATTTGCATCCAAGCGCTGGACTCATCAATCAACAGGCTTCTCTGGGTCGATGAATTACAAAATTGGCTGCAGTCTAAAACACCACATCATTTTCAATGCACTGACCTCATTTCTGTAAGACGAGCGGCTGATAAATAGTGCATCTGTGCAACAACAGGGAGGACTGCGATGCAAAAGAGAAATTTGCAGTGGTGGGCCGAGCTCATTTTGAAGTATTGTGTTCATTCTCTCATTGGAAAAAAGGGCAAGATGTGCCATAATGGGGCTATGCCACTGCCTGCAGCACACCGAGCCAAGCACAAAAGTGTAATTTCCTGTGACAGTACAGCACATTACAAACAGGAACAAACTCTGAGTGGAAACTCATCACGAATGGAGACTGTGACACTTGTGGATGGGCTCACCTACAATAACGGATATGGTGCGATGTGAAAATGCCTCATCAGATGTCCTTGTTTGATTTTAAATTTGTAACACCCTGTTAATCAGCCAATATGGAACAAGCTAGAGGAACTGTATTTTCCAGACATACAACCTCTGGCAAAAATTATGGAATCACCGGCCTCGGGGGATGTTCATTCAGTTGTTTAATTTTGTAGAAAAAAAGCAGATCACAGACATGACACAAAACTAAAGTCATTTCAAATGGCAACTTTCTGGCTTTAGGAAACACTATATGAAATCAAGAAAAAAAAATTGTGGCAGTCAGTAACGGTTACTTTTTCAGACCAAGCAGAGGGAAAAAAATATGGAATCACTCAATTCTGAGGAATAAATTATGGAATCACCCTGTAAATTTTCATCCCCAAAACTAACACCTGCATCAAATCAGATCTGCTTGTTAGTCTGCATCTAAAAAGGAGTGATCACACCTTGGAGAGCTGTTGCACCAAGTGGACTGACATGAATCATGGCTCCAACACAAGAGATGTCAATTGAAACAAAGGAGAGGATTATCAAACTCTTAAAAGAGGGTAAATCATCACGCAATGTTGCAAAAGATGTTGGTTGTTCACAGTCAGCTGTGTCTAAACTCTGGACCAAATACAAACAACATGAGAAGGTTGTTAAAGGCAAACATACTGGTAGACCAAGGAAGACATCAAAGCGTCAAGACAGAAAACTTAAAGCAATATGTCTCAAAAATCAAAAATGCACAACAAAACAAATGAGGAACTAATGGGAGGAAACTGGAGTCAACGTCTGTGACCAAACTGTAAGAAACCGCCTAAAGGAAATGGGATTTACATACAGAAAAGCTAAACGAAAGCCATCATTAACACCTAAACAGAAAAAAACAAGGTTACAATGGGCTAAGGAAAAGCAATCGTGGACTGTGGATGACTGGATGAAAGTCATATTCAGTGATGAATCTCGAATCTGCATTGGGCAAGGTGATGATGCTGGAACTTTTGTTTGGTGCCGTTCGAATGAGATTTATAAAGATGACTGCCTGAAGAGAACATGTAAATTTCCACAGTCATTGATGATATGAGGCTGCATGTCAGGTAAAGGCACTGGGGAGATGGCTGTCATTACATCATCAATAAATGCACAAGTTTACGTTGATATTTTGGACACTTTTCTTATCCCATCAATTGAAAGGATGTTTGGGGATGATGAAATCATTTTTCAAGATGATAACGCATCTTGCCATAGAGCAAAAACTGTGAAAACATTCCTTGCAAAAAGACACATAGGGTCAATGTCATGGCCTGCAAATAGTCCGGATCTTAATCCAATTGAAAATCTTTGGTGGAAGTTGAAGAAAATGGTCCATGACAAGGCTCCAACCTGCAAAGCTGATCTGGCAACAGCAATCAGAGAAAGTTGGAGCCAGATTGATGAAGAGTACTGTTTGTCACTCATTAAGTCCATGCCTCAGAGACTGCAAGCTGTTATAAAAGCCAGAGGTGGTGCAACAAAATACTAGTGATGTGTTGGAGCGTTTTTTTTGTTTTTCATGATTCCATAATTTTTTCCTCAGAATTGAGTGATTCCATATTTTTTTCCCTCTGCTTGGTCTAAAAAAGTAACCGTTACTGACTGCCACAATTTTTTTTCCTGATTTCTTAAAGTGTTTCTTAAAGCCAGAAAGTTGCCATTTGAAATGACTTTAGTTTTGTGTCAAATTAAACAACTGAATGAACATCCTCCGAGGCCAGTGATTCCATAATTTTTGCCAGGGGTTGTATAAGTTGCATCTGTAAAATAAATAAATAAATGAACAAAGAAATAAATAATATAAATTAACTATAACAAAAAGAGGAGGAAAGAACATATATGAGTTGCACCAGAGTATAAGTCACATTTCTCTAGGGTTTAATAATGAACAGGAACTCAGTAGCACATGTGCACACCACGGTGTGTGTTGTTAATTAACACAAGAACTTTTTAAATTCCAAAAACAAACAAGATTGACAAAAAAAAGCGCAATGGACAACACATTAAATGTTATTTGGCACAGCCTGGATAAAAGAAACAGTCACATGGACACGGACCCGGCGCCACGAGGGGGCGTTTGGGGGCGACGCCCCCTCACGTCGTCAACCTCGCCCCCTTGGATGTGAGAGTTATCAAAAATAAAAATAAAAAAGAAAGAAAAAGAAATACTGGAAAATATAGTGCCTCGCAGTTTCGCAGATTTTTTTAGTCCAATTTTGCATGCTTTTTTTTTTTTAAACAGCGCATTGTGCTCTGGTTCCTCATCAAGCAGACTGGTGTTCTGTCGAGATGACGGGAGACCTGTTGCGGCACAGTGAAGGGAGAGCACGTGCATTGTGTTCTGCGTGTCTGTTTAGAAGAATCTTCTCGCCGAGAAGAAAAAAGTGCGCCAACAACTATCCATAACTGTGTTCTTCACTTGGAAAAAGACACCTACAGTGAGGTGTGAGTGGAAAAAGGTGTGACAGTGGCGCGGCGCCAGGACGAAGAGGCGCGATCAGAGGAACTGTGAAATACTGGTCAGTCACTATTAATAATTTCTTATGTGTCCAACCTCGTAGGTTGATCGTTAAAATTAAATTTGTTAGTTCTAAAAGACATCATAATTATTTATAGGAAAACGTTCTATTTTTATTTCTCAAACAAATGTTTGGGCCTGAAAAAAGGTTGGTCTTATTTTTCTACTAAGGTTTGAACTTTGAGTGTTTACACACGAGAGAAAAGTGAGAAAATGTTAATGCCTGTTTGAGAAAAGTGTATAAAGTGTGTAGTGAGGGGTTTTACAGCCTTAAAACGTCTATAATAATTGTAAAAAATAACGCTGTCTACTTCGCGGATTTCGCACCTATTGCGGGCTATTTTTAGAACGTAACTCCTGCGATAAATGAGGGACCACTGTATATGAAAGGTTTATCTTTGACCTGTTGTGTGACTGTCATGCCCAGTTGCACTGTGTTTGCGGTTGTGATGGAGGGCTGTATGTGGAGTTAATCTACTGTCTCGTGTCATTTCTCAGATCAGTTGTTGGTTTGGTTTTGTGGTATGCAGGAGATCACTTGACCGAGGGTCTATACATTCATATAATAATTAAAAAGATACTGTCATCACTCTTTACTCTTAGTCAACAGTTGGCAACAGTGTAGCTTAAATACACGAGCTTTCTAGGAGTGCACCCAATTCATTATGCATGCTCAGAGGCAGGTACCCTCCGGTGCGCACTTTTTTTTTGGGGGGGGGGGGGGGGGACCCTGCCCCCGTGATAAACTCATCGCCCCCTTAATTTTTTTTTCTGGCGCCGGGCCTGCATGGACACGGATGGAAAAATAGTGTAAAAATGGTGAATTTTTGCAGGAAGCCCTCAGCCTGTGGTGGGCACCAACATAACTGTTAAATTGAAAAAACGAGAAAAGACAAATAAGTGTGTGTTTATTTTATTGAGCATGTTGATCTCTAAGAAAACCTGTCTGTTGTTAATGGTTAGCATTGTTGCCTCACAGCAAGAAGGTCATAGGATTGATTCTCACCGGTGGCATTTCTGTGTGGAGTTTGCATGTTCTCCCAGTGTTTGCAAGGGTTCCCTCCAGGTGCTCCGGCTTCCTCCCACATCCAAAGACCCACAGATTAGGTGTATTGGAAACTTTAAATTGTCCGTAGGTGTGCGTGTGGGTGTGAATGTGTTTGTTTGTATATATGTGGTTCTGCGACAGACTGGCGTCCTGTCCAAGGTGCACCCCGCCTCACCCCTATGACTGCTGGGATAGGCTCCAGCCCCCATGACCATTAATTGGAGTAACTGGTTGAAGGTGAGTGTACTTTAATGCACTAATGTGCATTCCTGCAGGTACAAGGAGAAAATATGTGCATCATAAACCTGCCCATGTAAGGTGCATCTGAACACTCAACAGCGGTGACTATGAGACGCCACAACACTTCCAAATTAATTTAGCATATAGCAAATGCAAAAATAAATAAGAGCAATCGGAGATTTGACGTCAGCCAATCCGAATATGGATTACCTCCAAAATTCAGTGCAGTCTTCGATGCCCTGTGCAAATTTGGTGAGAATCCGTGAAGTAGTTTTGATGTAATCCTTCAAAGCCTATATAAAGTGAAACTTGATCCAGAATCCAGATCTAGATCACCTCCAAAATTTAATGGAGTCATCCATGATCTAATCTCTAGTGAAATGTTGTAGCTTTGACATAATCTTGCTAAAAGTCAGACAGACAGACAAATAAATACAGTAGATAATGCAGATGATTTCATTACATTCTTGGCATGCTTTGACATCAGGTATTACCATTAAAAAAGTTTAATTTGATAATAAGAGTTCTTCGGCTTGGAGGTCATTTACTGTTCAGTCCATCTTGGTGCTCTATTATCTTTGTAGTGAGCACATATGTAACTTGGATATATATATATATATATATATATATATACACCATGGTCAGTGAGAATTCCATGTCTAACTGGCGTGCATTATTTTCGTGTATACGCACATGTAGTTTGGCGAGTTAAGTCACTTTTATAATCACTCCGCTCTGGTCGTCACCATAGCAACAGATCAGCTGTGTTTTGACAGTTGAGTGACAGAAACGTGATAAAACATGGATTTCCAAGTGAATTTTAATATTTTTGGCCAAAATAAAACATTTGAGGAATGGGAAGAGGAGGAGAGCAAACGAGAAGAACAGCAAAAGCAACGGGACAAAGATTTAACATTGGACGAACTGGACAAGATTGAAGACGAGAAAGAAGAAGAGAACGATTCTATCCTTGCGGGCTCCGCATCAAAACAGTGAGCGTAGTTTCTGGACGTGCTGGCCGCAGCTCGACACAGCAGAGAGGGGTGGTGTGAGTGGCCCTCTGCGGCGCGGGCCCACAGACACAGTAAGCGCATTGGAGACAAAATATCTTGAGAGTAGCATAAAATAGTCCCAAATACTCACATACGAGGTCTGTCCAAAAAGTAACAGACCTTTTTATTTTTTTCAAAAACTATATGGATTTGAATCACGTGTGATTGCATCAGCCAAGCTTGAACCTTCATGCGCATGCGTGAGTTTTTTCACGCCTGTCGGTTGCCTCATTCGCCTGTGGGCAGGCTTTGAGTGAGCACTGGTCCACCCCCCTCGTCGGATTTCTTTTGTCTGGGAACTGGCTGAGAGACTGCCGCTTTGCTCCATGAAATTTTTTTCAGAAACTGTTAGAGACAGTCAGTTGGAAACCATTCGAAAGATTCAGATGGGTATCGGTGAAGATTCTGTCGGCGTCACGTGGATTAAGGACCGTTAAAACCTTTTTTAAAGACGGCCCACAACGGCGGAGGGCGCGCGGCCATCGACAGGCTGGAACGACCAGATAATTTCTAAACTGAACGCTGTGTTGATCCGGGACATCATGTGACTACCACAGAAATGGCAAGAGAGCTGGACATAGCACTTTTGCGGCACATTCCACTGTTACAGGAGATTTTGTAATGAAAGACGTGCGGAGGATTTCGCGCGTCGGCAAGGAACTGCTCATGGCGTGCAACAAAAAAACACCTCCGTGTTGGAAGTCTCACAGGACATGTTGTGGCATGTCCAGCTGTTACACAATTTCTCGGATACTCACTCGACTGAAAGCCATTGAAAGCCGTCTGAATCTTCTGAATGGTTTCCAACACAGAGGTGTTTTTTTTTTTGTTGCACGCCATGAGCGGTTCCGTGCCGACGCGCGAAATCCTCCGCACGTCTTTCATTACAAAATCTCCTGTAACAGTGGAATGTACCGTAAAAGTGCTATGTCCAGCTCTCTTGCCATTTCTGTGGTAGTCACACGATGTCCCGGATCAACACAGTGTTCAGTTTAGAAATGATCTGGTCGATCAATCAATCAATCAATCAATCAATCAATTTTTTATATAGCGCCAAATCACAACAAACAGTTGCCCCAAGGCACTTTATATTGTAAGGCAAGGCCATACAATAATTATGTAAAACCCCAACGGTCAAAACGACCCCCTGTGAGCAAGCACTTGGCTACAGTGGGAAGGAAAAACTCCCTTTTAACAGGAAGAAACCTCCAGCAGAACCAGGCTCAGGGAGGGGCAGTCTTCTGCTGGGACTGGTTGGGGCTGAGGGAGAGAACCAGGAAAAAGACATGCTGTGGAGGGGAGCAGAGATCGATCACTAATGATTAAATGCAGAGTGGTGCATACAGAGCAAAAAGAGAAAGAAACAGTGCATCATGGGAACCCCCCAGCAGTCAACGTCTATAGCAGCATAACTAAGGGATGGTTCAGGGTCACCTGATCCAGCCCTAACTATAAGCTTTAGCAAAAAGGAAAGTTTTAAGCCTAATCTTAAAAGCAGAGAGGGTGTCTGTCTCCCTGATCTGAATTGGGAGCTGGTTCCACAGGAGAGGAGCCTGAAAGCTGAAGGCTCTGCCTCCCATTCTACTCTTACAAACCCTAGGAACTACAAGTAAGCCTGCAGTCTGAGAGCGAAGCGCTCTATTGGGGTGATATGGTACTACGAGGTCCCTAAGATAAGATGGGACCTGATTATTCAAAACCTTATAAGTAAGAAGAAGAATTTTAAATTCTATTCTAGAATTAACAGGAAGCCAATGAAGATAGGCCAATATGGGTGAGATATGCTCTCTCCTAGTCCCCGTTAGTACTCTAGCTGCAGCATTTTGAATTAACTGAAGGCTTTTTAGGGAACTTTTAGGACAACCTGATAATAATGAATTACAATAGTCCAGCCTAGAGGAAATAAATGCATGAATTAGTTTTTCAGCATCACTCTGAGACAAGACCTTTCTGATTTTAGAGATATTGCGTAAATGCAAAAAAGCAGTCCTACATATTTGTTTAATATGCACTTTGAATGACATATCCTGATCAAAAATGACTCCAAGATTTCTCACAGTATTACTAGAGGTCAGGGTAATGCCATCCAGAGTAAGGATCTGGTTAGACACCATGTTTCTAAGATTTGTGGGGCCAAGTACAATAACTTCAGTTTTATCTGAGTTTAAAAGCAGGAAATTAGAGGTCATCCATGTCTTTATGTCTGTAAGACAATCCTGCAGTTTAGCTAATTGGTGTGTGTTCTCTGGCTTCATGGATAGATAAAGCTGAGTATCATCTGCGTAACAATGAAAATTTAAGCAATACCGTCTAATAATACTGCCAAAGGGAAGCATGTATAAAGTGAATAAAATTGGTCCTAGCACAGAACCTTGTGGAACTCCATAATTAACTTTAGTCTGTGAAGAAGATTCCCCATTTACATGAACAAATTGTAATCTATTAGACAAATATGATTCAAACCACCACAGCGCAGTGCCTTTAATACCTATGGCATGCTCTAATCTCTGTAATAAAATTTTATGGTCAACAGTATCAAAAGCAGCACTGAGGTCTAACAGAACAAGCACAGAGATGAGTCCACTGTCCGAGGCCATAAGAAGATCATTTGTAACCTTCACTAATGCTGTTTCTGTACTATGATGAATTCTAAAACCTGACTGAAACTCTTCAAATAGACCATTCCTCTGCAGATGATCAGTTAGCTGTTTTACAACTACCCTTTCAAGAATTTTTGAGAGAAAAGGAAGGTTGGAGATTGGCCTATAATTAGCTAAGATAGCTGGGTCAAGTGATGGCTTTTTAAGTAATGGTTTAATTACTGCCACCTTAAAAGCCTGTGGTACATAGCCAACTAACAAAGATAGATTGATCATATTTAAGATCGAAGCATTAAATAATGGTAGGGCTTCCTTGAGCAGCCTGGTAGGAATGGGGTCTAATAAACATGTTGATGGTTTGGATGAAGTAACTAATGAAAATAACTCAGACAGAACAATCGGAGAGAAAGAGTCTAACCAAATACCGGCATCACTGAAAGCAGCCAAAGATAACGATACGTCTTTGGAATGGTTATGAGTAATTTTTTCTCTGATAGTTAAAATTTTGATAGCAAAGAAAGTCATGAAATCATTACTAGTTAAAGTTAATGGAATACTCAGCTCAATAGAGCTCTGACTCTTTGTCAGCCTGGCTACAGTGCTGAAAAGAAACCTGGGGTTGTTCTTATTTTCTTCAATTAGTGATGAGTAGAAAGATGTCCTAGCTTTACGGAGGGCTTTTTTATAGAGCAACAGACTCTTTTTCCAGGCTAAGTGAAGATCTTCTAAATTAGTGAGACGCCATTTCCTCTCCAACTTACGGGTTATCTGCTTTAAGCTACGAGTTTGTGAGTTATACCACGGAGTCAGGCACTTCTGATTTAAAGCTCTCTTTTTCAGAGGAGCTACAGCATCCAAAGTTGTCTTCAATGAGGATGTAAAACTATTGACGAGATACTCTATCTCACTTACAGAGTTTAGGTAGCTACTCTGCACTGTGTTGGTATATGGCATTAGAGAACATAAAGAAGGAATCATATCCTTAAACCTAGTTACAGCGCTTTCTGAAAGACTTCTAGTGTAATGAAACTTATTCCCCACTGCTGGGTAGTCCATCAGAGTAAATGTAAATGTTATTAAGAAATGATCAGACACAAGGGAGTTTTCAGGGAATACTGTTAAGTCTTCTATTTCCATACCATAAGTCAGAACAAGATCTAAGATATGATTAAAGTGGTGGGTGGACTCATTTACTTTTTGAGCAAAGCCAATAGAGTCTAATAATAGATTAAATGCAGTGTTGAGGCTGTCATTCTCAGCATCTGTGTGAATGTTAAAATCGCCCACTATAATTATCTTATCTGAGCTAAGCACTAAGTCAGACAAAAGGACTGAAAATTCACAGAGAAACTCACAGTAACGACCAGGTGGACGATAGACAATAACAAATAAAACTGGTTTTTGGGACTTCCAATTTGGATGGACAAGACTAAGAGTCAAGCTTTCAAATGAATTAAAGCTCTGTCTGGGTTTTTGATTAATTAATAAGCTGGAATGGAAGATTGCTGCTAATCCTCCGCCCCGGCCCGTGCTACGAGCATTCTGACAGTTAGTGTGACTCGGGGGTGTTGACTCATTTAAACTAACATATTCATCCTGCTGTAACCAGGTTTCTGTAAGGCAGAATAAGTCAATATGTTGATCAATTATTATATCATTTACCAACAGGGACTTAGAAGAGAGAGACCTAATGTTTAATAGACCACATTTAACTGTTTTAGTCTGTAGTGCAGTTGAAGGTGCTATATTATTTTTTCTTTTTGAATTTTTATGCTTAAATAGATTTTTGCTGGTTATTGGTGGTCTGGGAGCAGGCACCGTCTCTACGGGGATGGGGTAATGAGGGGATGGCAGGGGGAGAGAAGCTCGATCCAGCCTGTCGAATGGCCGCTCGGTGCACCGCGCGCCCTCCGCCTTTGTGGGCCATCTTTAAAAAGGTTTTAACACTCCTTAATCTGCGTGACGCTGACAGAATTTTCACCGAAATCCATCTGAATCTTTCGAATGGTTTCCAACTGGCTGTCTCTAACAGTTCCTGAAAAAAATTTCATGGAGCAAATCGGCAGTCTCTCAGCCAGTTCCCAGACAAAAGAAATCCGACGAGGGGGCTGGACCACTGCTCACTCAAAGCCTGCCCACAGGCGAATGACGCAACCGACCGGCGTGAAAAAACTCACGCATGCGCACGAAGGTTCAAGCTTGGCTGATGCAATCACACGTGATTCAAATCCATATAGTTTTTGAAAAAAATAAAAAGGTCCGTTACTTTTTGGACAGACCTTGTATTTTTATCAAGTTCTGTTAACTTAAATAAATATTTGTGTGTTAGCTCACTGTGTGGGACCATGGTATAAGCGGATTAAACAACTTGAAGCCGTGTATTAAACGGTTTGACTGCACTTTGAGTAACACCACTCCGCTTCGTGTCGTGGTGTTTTAGACTCCGCATCGTGCATTCAAACCTTATAATGCACAGCTTCGAGTTGTTTAATCCTTACATATATATCTATATACAGTGAGGAAAATAAGTATTTGAACACCCTGCAGTTTTGCAAGTTCTCCCACTTAGAAATCATGGAGGGGTCTGAAATTTTCATCTTAGGTGAAAGACATAATCTAAAAAAAACAAAAAAAAACAAAAAAAAAATCCGGAAATCACAATGTACGAGGTCTGTGAGAAAACTATCCGACCTTTTTATTTTTTTCAAAAACTATAAGGATTTGAATCATGTGCGCTTCCATCAGACAAGCTTGAACCTTTGTGCGCATGCGTGAGTTTTTTCACGCCTGTCGGTTGTCGGTAACATGTTGTGACATGCCCAGCTCGTCAACCATTCGGAAGATTCAGACGGCTTTTGGTGGCTTTTTAGTCGTGTGACTATCTGAGAAATTGTGGATAAGCTGGACATGTCAGGGTATGTCCTGTGAGGCTTCATCACGGAGGCGCTGTTGCTGTGCCATCAGCTTCGTGCCAATGAATTTTGCCGCCACTCTTTTCATAGCAAAATCTCCTTTTACAGTGGAATGTGCCGAAAAAGTGCTGATGTGCACCTCTTCCACAATTTCTCGGATAATCACACGACGGTCGCACATCATCACAGCGTTCACTTTGGAAATGATCCGGTTGTTTCAGCGTGTTGATGCTGATCGGAATGCGGCGCTCCCTCCACCGTTGTGCCAACGTCTTTAAACCGGTTGTACCGCTCCTTAATCTGTGTGATGCCCAGAGGATCGGCACAGAAAGCCATCTGAATAATCTGAATGGTTTCCATCTGGCTATTGCCAAGTTTGTGGCAAAATTTGATGCAGTCGCGCTGCTCTAGTCGTTCAGCCATTTCCTTGCAAAGAAAAAATGACGAGAGACTCCACCCATCCTCACACAAAGGTTGCTTACAAGCAAATGACGCAACCGACAGGCGTGAAAAAAATCACGCTTGCGCACAAAGGTTCAAGGTTGGCTCATGTAAGCACACGTGATTCAAATCCATCAGGTTTTTGAAAAAATAAAAAGGTTGGATACTTTTCTAACAGACCTCGTATATCTAGAGGGGATTAGATTTTGGAGTAGTTTCGTCAAAAATCAAGATCAAGCAAAACATGGTGTGAAAAACAGCTTTTTTTGTGTGTATTTCAACAACCAACAGGCCGACAGTAGATGGATGATCTGAAGTATATGCATATATTGATCAACAAAATATGAATGACCTTGTACATAGTCAAAAACATCATGACAGACATCTATATATTAACTTGTATCTATATATTGTGGCGTGTAGTGTGCACAGGGTACACATCAGCCTTCCAATGTCTTTCATAGGTACTTTTTTTTCAGCGTTTACTCATGAATTTGTCATGGCTAGGGATGGGTATCGAGAACGGTTCCTTTCGGGTATTGTTAAGAAATGATTCAATCCACCGACATCAATAAGCTTTTTGCGTAACGATTCTGTTATCGGTCCTTCAGAGTGGCCGTTATTTTGGGGGTGTTTGTCAGGAAAATGATAATTTCTCTACACTGATTACAGACCCTGCAGTGGGTCTGTATTCAACTTTTCTGCAGCGCGGCTTTGCTTTGAACCTTGAACCAATCGAAGCAGTGGTTCGCAGATTGAAGTGCTTTGATCTATTGCTTCGTTTATTCTTTCTTTCTTTCGCTTAATTTTCCCCCACTAAAACCCTAAAGAGCATACATCTGTGAGTATTATTTACCTTTTCTATGTTAAACCGACCTGTTATGGTGTTTTGAAACAGTTGATAGATTTTATAACTTAAAAACAGGAGCGATGTGAACGCGTTAGCATGTCTATGGCATTTTCAATGTTAAAAGTTAGCATTAAGCAGTTGCAGCTGTCATCACGTTCGGGTGAATTTTTCAAATTGTAATATTTTTTAAATTTATTTTTGTTTATATATTAATAATCTAATGATTATTATATCCAATATATACTTATATACAATTTTAGAGAAAGAGACAAAAAGAACCTGAATAGAAACACAACAGAAAATATAAAACCAACAATGAACATACATAAATAAATAAATACATACAACATACATACAGAAATAAATAAGTGTTTCCTGTGAACACCTAGTGACTCTTACACCTCAAACCATATTTTCAATTTGTTAATTTCTTCAGTGATTTCCTCCAGAACTATCTGCCAAGCTGGAAAACTGCTGCATCCTAGTAAGAGCAGAATACTACTGGAATGAATTTGAATAAGGAAAGTTGGGTTTTTTCTCACCTAAATGGATGCTGCACTCACTGCAGTTTATTGTCTGGAATAGTCCCAGATTGCATTTCAGAGCTTCTAGAATTGAAACATTTTCGTGCAGGTGGTGTTGGGGGGTAATTTTGGGTTTCAGCCGTTTTTGTTTTTCACCACTTTCATCTCTGACTATGTCAATCGTGAGTCACTTTTGTGCAGATTAAAGTCACTAACTGGGATTCCTGTCTTGTTGGGAGAAAGAAACGAGAATCGTCCTCCATTCTGTTCACACAGCTCGATTCTGCTTATCGATCCAATTCCTTGACGATTCCCTTATCAATACCTCTTGTGAATTTTGTACTAAAAGTAGGCTTTACAGGTTTTCTATGTATTTCATTGAGTCTTAAAGTAAATAAATATGAAATTGGTCACTGTATCCTTGATCTCTGGACATAAATAAAAATAAACAAAACGGTGTTTCGCTTTGAAGTTATTAATTCTGACTGGATTCTATCGTTCTAACTTGACTCGGCAGAGAGCCGCACAGTGTTTGGAGCTGTGTGAACAGAACAGAGGATGATTCTCATTTCTTTCTCGCAACAAGACAGGAGTCCCAGTTAGTAACTTTAATCTGCACAAAAGTGACTCACGATTTCAAAATTACCCCCCCAACACCACGTGCACGAAAATGTTTGAATTCTAGAAGCTCTGAAATGCAATCTGGGACTATTCCAGACAATAAACTGGAGTGAGTGCAGCATCCATTTAAGTGAGAAAAAACAAAACAACTTTCCTTATTCAAATTCATTCCAGTAGTATTCTGCTCTTACCAGGATGCAGCAGTTTTCTAGTTTGGCAGATAGTTCTGGAGGAAATCACTAAAGAAATTAACACATTGAAAATATGGTTTGACCGAAACAAACTGTCATTAAACTTAAATAAGACAGGGATGAAATGGAGGTGTGAGAGTCACCAGGTGTTCACAGGAAACATTTATTTCTGTATGTATGTATTTATTTATTTATGTATGTTCATTGTTAGTTGGTTTTATATTTTCTGTTGTTTTTATTCAGGTTCTTTTTGCCTCTTTCTCTAAAATTGTATATAATCATTAGATTAGTTATTATTACTATTATTGTTGTGCTTGCTATTATTATTAATATATAAACAAAATAAATTTAAAAAATATTACAATTTGTAATACATTTGACTCTTTGACGACAACAAACGCTTGACAGCTGCAACTGCTTAATGCTAACTTAACATTGAAAATGCCATAGACATGCTAACATGTTAGCCTCGGTCCCGTTTTTGTTATAAAATACATCTATCAACTGTTTCAGAAGACCATAACAGGTCGGTTTAACATAAAAAAAGGTAAATAATACTCACAGCCATATTCTCTTTAGGGTTTTCGCGGGGGAAAGCGAAAGAAAAAATGAATTAACAAAGCAATGATCGAATCACTGCTTCGATCTGTGAATCACTGCTTCGATTGGTTCAAGGTTCAAAGCAAAGCCGTGCTGCAGAAAAGTTGATTACAGACCTGCTGCAGGGTCTGTAATCAATGTAGAGAAATTATAATTTTCCTGACAAACACCCCCAAAAACAACGGCCACTCTGAAGGACCGATAAAGGAATCCTTAAGTAAAAAGGTTATTGATGTCGGTGGATCGAATCATTTCTTAACGATACCTGAAAGGAACCGTTTCTCGATACCCATCCCTAGTCGTGGCCACTCTCAGCCACCGCAATGATCTACATAAAAAGCCGAAAAATGCTGTGCTCATTTTTTGATCAAATGCTTTTTTTTTTCAGTCTATAGCCCTTCCTGCTGCCTCACAGTAGCAGCATATCAGCACATCTTATTTTAAGGCCACCACAATCATGGGTGCACACATGAGCGGGAGTGAATTTGTTACTTCTAAAACATGGGTGCTGGGTATGAAAATGACAGTTGTGCTGCTTTGTCTAACCCCAACAGTTGGCCAAAGAAAATCTGATTAAGAATAACTGCTTTGCCACAGGCAATCACTGAGACACATTTGAAAATCTGAGCAGAAGCCAAAACGAAAGCTAGATAAAGATGAAAAATGACGATACATGTTACCGGGAACAGTAAGAGTAATTCCAAAAATAAATAATTTTCCAAATGGATAGTGGGCATCACATAAAATATGTTGCGGAGGAAAATGTACTCCTTGCGTGAGCATTAAGATCGTGTCCTTTATGTGGCATAAAAGCATCTCAACATGACGTTACATTAAATTATTCATCCTGAACAGATCAGGCAATGCCAGTTGGGGTTTTTCTTTTTTGCCCCCCCACCCTTTATTTTATTCAAAACAAGCACATAAAATTACAATTTGGTATGTTATGCTTTTAGTGCCCTTTTTGAAAAAAGAAAACAAAGGTGCTGAGGCTACTTTTGGAAATGCTGATTTTCTCCACCCCCCCAGTTTTCATAGTCTTAACGATCATAGTTAAGCAGAAAAATAAGTCAGACTGTTTCCACCCAGAGAACAAACTGAATGAAAACACCAAGATATGTTCTGTAAGATATGAAGTTAAAAACTGTTGTTTTTTTTTTTTTTTTAAAAGCTCTCGTCTTAGTTGAGATCATCAACCGTACAGACGGCAGAGAGAAGAACACAGTATGTCTTTGATACGATGATGCTTCACTTTGGAGACGGCGCTCGGGGGCAGGCCTCACTATGTTTTACATGCCGTGCACTCAGCCATCAGATAACAACGGCACACTAACACCAACCGCCAGCAACAAGTACACACACGTAACGCAACACGTTTGTGTTTGCGTACTGGCTGCACAGGTGTTACAAAAACTGCTTACTGATCCCAGCTGCTGCATAATTACTCGGGACTGTTTACAACTGTATTTGTTCACACGCCATCAGTGGCAAATAACACACATCACCTGTAGGTTTGATGAGCTCTTGGTTCTTGAAGGGGGGTGGGGGTCAAACTGTGCCAAATCTTTTTTTCATCGAATATTTAAAGATGAATATGTTGAAGGTTTCATGTTAAACATCCTGCAAGTTCTATTTTTTTTTTGTCTGTACATTTAGAAAGTTAGCCCTGAAACAGTTTGTTTTAGACCCTGTTGGCAATCCGACTTGAGTGGGAATCGGGCCGAGGCTGTCTCGAGCCAGATAGTTTTTTTCTGAATCTGAACAATGTATATCAAATTTAAGACGGATTATTTTCTATCAGGCTCAACCCTCCTCCCAGAGGCAGGTGGTCCTGGATTTGAACAGGATTCGCGGAGGACTGAACACAAATGTGGCTAGAATCCAGCTGGCTCAGGGATCATGATGTCAAACTTCTTCACTACTTTCGTGGGCCCACAACGTTCTCCCAAGGTGGTGGTGGTGTTCAGTGCAGTTGCAACGGCAGAGACAGTGCCTCCGAGGTTCCTTCACGCCAAGAAACTCCACCAGGTGCGTTCCCTTCCACGTGTCATGTCCAGATCACACACCCAAATTCACATGTCCAGATCCACACACACACACACACACACACACACACACACACACACACACACACACACACACACACACCACACACACACAACACACACACACACACATCTCTTTCAGCTTGTACTGGATTGAGTTTGGACTTGCATGTAGGATGAGCCAGATTTGAAAAACAGGTCTTAATGCTATCCATACAGACTGGTCATCCCTGCACTGAAACGTACTGTACATCTGTACTCCAGTCACCTGTTTTTTCACAATCCCATTATATCTACTTAACAGTGAATATAGTTTTGACCATTTGACTCTTTTACTTATTACAGAAGTGTTTTTCTTTTCTTTTTATTTATGCATCAATAACACCAGATCAAATGCCTTGTATGTGCAAACTTACTTGGCAATATTTGATTTGATTCTGATAGAAAGCAATCCTGACTGAATCCACCTCAAGACAGATTGCCAACCCCAGTCTGAACGGGGCCTAAGAGTTCTGTGACATATGCCATTGAAGTCCGTATCTGAACTCATGACCACAGTTCAGGAGACACATGTCAATCCTAACCCTAACCCATATCAAAGGAGTACTACAGACTCAACACCCCCCCCCCCCCCCCCCTCCAATGTGTCAATGTAGTACGTAGTTCGTAGATGTTTTGGTACTCTGTCTCTTCAGAGGATACTTGCGTACCGCTGGAATAACTTTGTGTCAAACGAGCACTTACTTTGACAGGAAATTTCAGTAACAACATATTAACTATGATTTTTGGGAGGTGATGGCCAAGTGGTTAAAACAGTGGGATTCAATTCAAATCAGGAAAATCACTCAGGGCCCTTGGACAAGATCCTTCATCCCCAAGCTGCTCCCGTTGTGGATTGAGCACCTTGCATGGCAGGACCCTGAGTGAGTGAGTGAGTGACAATGGGGGAATACGAAGCATGACTGTGAAGCGCTTTGACCATTAAACCGCTGTACAAATGCAGTCCATTTCCCATAGCCATGTGACACATTTCTCAGGGTAGAATCCAGCACACAGGTACCTCAAAGTTTAGGACTCCACCAAACAGAGAAGGCCAAGGGGATGGCCACGTTTCACTTGGCTTCAACAATTAGATGACAGCTGAATAGATCCTTGTCCTCTGATTGGTGGTTTGTATGCCACGTGATAATGATCATTTGTAGCATTTGCCATTGGGCTACATAGCATGCAATTTTGGTTCCATATGATCTGTACCATTGCACGGTGCGTACAACGGGTATGCAGACTAGCGGCTACGGCGCTTAGCAGCTTATCAACGCTGCTTATTCTTTAAACACAAAAGAAAAACAAATCCACTACACCGTAAGCCATCTGGGATGTCTCTAGGTGAGGAGCTCGACAAATTTCTGTGGCAAATTTTTGCTGGACTGAGAAAAGCAGACAGCTATGTACATGAAGAAGTCAGTGCACGGCATCAGCTATGGACTACATCATCACCATTGTTTTTGAACAGTCGACTGAGAACAATTTTGGGTTGGCTTGGAATGCTATTTAAAATTCATGTTGGAGTGTTTAAAATCTCTTGACGTCAATGGACCAGTGACGCACACCAAAATGTAAGTCCCTTTTTCTCTTGTTTATAAAATAATAAAATATCAAATGACAACGATTTATTTTAGGTGTTATATAAAACAAATAATGAACGTTTTTCATTTGTTTAATAGAAAGAATATTTAATTTGGTGAAAGATAAATGTGAACGATTGCAAACACTTCACCTCTCACCTAATGAAATATTCGTACCATTGAATTTATAAACATTCATTATTTGTATTACATTTGTATTCCATTCAGGACCCAGTGTGGTTCCATGGTGTGGTGCATGTGGCGACACGTGGGGTAAGTGTATATTCCCTAACCTGACCTTTAAATGTTGGATAGTATGACCCTTTTTAAAGTGGAATACATTTCCCAATTTCCTTTTCAGCACTAATGCAATGTTTTTGTTTCAACACTGTATAAGAGATTTCAATAAACCTAATAAACTAACTAAACTAAGTGCACCACTCCACATGGTCCACATGATTTGCACAGTGTGCTTTCTTTTATTTAATGACAGAAATTTAATTTCTCCTTGTTAATTTTGATCACTGCTATTGTTTCCCCAGCAGGACTTTGGCTGCAGCTCTGCAGACTGTAAGTGATGCTGCAGACTGCACGGGAGTGGCAACAGCATGCAGCAAGCCATCCTCAGACAGCACTGTGGCAGCAGAAACCTGATCTTCCAGCACCAGAGTCCCATTACTTCAACAAAATCAATGCATGTGAAGGGCACTTTGGGAGGGAAAAGATCGCCATGCATGTGCTGAGAGAGTCACAGGCTAAAGTGTGTTTTTGTGTGTATCTGTGCCATATATATTCTGGGAGATAGCTCATATTACAGGTTCCATTAAAAAAAAAAAAAAAAAAAAAAATCTGCTCCTATCTTCCATACTGCATGTCCAAGCATGAAATGCGCTGCAATTAATTGGTATACAGTAGTGTTCAGAATAATAGTAGTGCTATGTGACTAAAAAGATTAATCCAGGTTTTGAGTTTATTTCTTATTGTTACATGGGAAACAAGGTACCAGTAGATTCAAAAGATTCTCACAAATCCAACAAGACCAAGTATTCATGATATGCACACTCTTAAGGCTATGAAATTGGGCTATAAGTAAAAAAAAAAAGTAGAAAAGGGGGTGTTCACAATAATAGTAATGTGGCATTCAGTCAGTGAGTTCGTCAATTTTGTGGAACAAACAGGTGTGAATCAGGTGTCCCCTATTTAAGGATGAAGCCAGCACCTGTTGAACATGTTTTTCTCTTTGAAAGCATGAGGAAAATGGGACGTTCAAGACATTGTTCAGAAGAACAGCGTAGTTTGAATAAAAAGTTGATTGGAGAGGGGAAAACTTATACGCAGGTGCAAAAAATTATAGGCTGTTCATCTACAATGATCTCCAATGCTTTAAAATGGACAAAAAAAAACAGAGACGCGTGGAAGAAAATGGAAAACAACCATCAAAATGGATAGAAGAATAACCAGAATGGCAAAGGCTCACCCACTGATCAGCTCCAGGATGATCAAAGACAGTCTGGAGTTACCTGTAAGTGCTGTGACAGGTAGAAGACGCCTGTGTGACGCCAATTTATTTGCAAGAATCCCCTGCAAAGCCCCTCTGTTAAATAAAATATATGTGCAGAAGAGATTACAATTTGCCAAAGAACACATCAACTGGGCTAAAGAGAAATGGAGGAATATTTTGTGGACTGATTAGAGTAAAATTCTTCTTTTTGGGTCCAACGGCTGCAGACAGTTTGTGAGACAACCCCCAAACTATGAATTGAAGCCACAGTTCACAGTGAAGACAGTGAAGCATGGTGGTGCAAGCATCATGATATGGGCATGTTTCTCCTACTATGGTGTTGGGCCTATATATCGCATACCAGGTATCATGGATCAGTTTGGATATGTCAAAATACTTGAAGAGGTCATGCCCTTGAAATGGTGTTTCAACAAGACAATGACCCCAAGCACACTAGCAACGAGCAAAATCTTGGTTCCAAACCAACAAAATGAATGCCTCGCAGATGTGAATAAATCATGAAAAACTGTGGCTATACAACTAAATACTAGTTTAGTGATTCACAGGATTGCTAAAAGAGCAGTTTGAACATAATAGTTTTGAGTTTGTAGCATCAACAGCAGATGCTATTATTATTGTGAACACCCCCTTTTCTACTTTTTTTTTTTTAATAATAGCCCAATTTCATAGCCTTAAGAGTGTGCATATCATGAATGTTTGGTCTTGCTGGATTTGTGAGAATCTACTGAATCTACTGGTACCTTGTTTCCCATGTAAGTAAAGTAAGTCCCTTCGGCTGCTCCCTTGTTTGCACTTGGGGTCGCCACAGCAAATCCAAGGTGGATCTGCATGTTGAATTGGCACAGGTTTTACGCCGGATGCCCTTCCTGACGCAACTCCACATTACATGGAGAAATGTGGCAGGGGTGGGATTTGAACCTGGAACCTTCTGAACTGAAACCAAGCGCATTAACCACTTGGCCACCACCATGTAACAATAAGAAATATACTCAAAACCTGGATTAATCTTTTTAGTCACATAGCACTACTATTATTCTGAACACTACTGTACGAGGTCTATTAGAAAGTATCTGACTTTATTATTTTTTTCAAAAACCATATGGATTTGAATCACGTGATTACATCAGACATGCTTGAACCCTCGTGGGCATGCAAGAGTTTTTTCACGCCTGTCGGTTACGTCATTCGCCTGTGGGCAGTCTTTGAGTGAGGAGTGGCCCACCCTCTTGTCGTTTTTTTCATTGTTTAGGAATGGCTCAGACTGCTGCTTTGTTTGATCAAAAATTTTTCAAAACTGTAAGGCACAACTGAGTGGACACCATTCGATAAATTCAGCTGGCTTTCGGTAAAAATTTTAATGGCTGATGAGAGATTTTGGTCTGGTAGTGTCGCTTTAAGGACGGCCCATGGCGCCTGATGGCGATCTGCACTTTGAGGCTGCAGCATCTCGCCGTTTCAAGTTGAAAACTTCCACATTTCAGGCTCTGTTGACCCAGTAAGTCGTCAGAGAACAGAGAACTTTCAGAAGAAGTCGGCATGAGGAGTTTATTGGGACATTCCATTGTTAACAGACATTTTGTAATGAAAGAACGTGCGGGCAGAGTCGCATGTTGGGCCGGACCCGACTGCGGGGGGTCGCACCAGGAAAAACACCTCCATTGGAAACCTTAACGGGCAAGTTGGAACATGCCCAAGCTGTTAAACAATTTCTCAGTTACTCACTTGTTGAAAGCCATCAAAAGCCGCCTGAATTTTACAAATGGTTTTCAACACGGAGGTGTTTTTCCTGTCGCGGCGCACACAGATTCGTCGAGTCGTCACGGAAACGACTCGGCGAATTTGCGCGCACGTCTTTCATTACAAAATGTCCTTAAACAGTGGAATGTCTGCATAAAGTCCTCATGCCGGCCTCTTCTGAATCTTCTCTGTTCTCTCACGACGTCCTGAGTGAATTAAGCCTTAAATTAGGATGTTTTCAGGTCGAAACAGGCTGACGACGGCGCCTGGAAGCGCTGTGCGACGTCCCGCTCCGTGGGAAGTCCTTACAGCGACAGAAACACCCCATAATCTCTCATCAGCCGTTAAACTTTTCACCGAAAACCAGCTAAATTTCTCAAATAGTGTCCACTCGGATATTCCTCACAGGTCCAGAAATTTTTTGATAAAGCAACGCGCGCCGTCTCGAGCAGCGTGTGAAACAAAGGAATTCAGCCGAGAGGGCTGGACCACATCTCACTCAAGGCCTGCCCACAGGGAAATGACGTCACCGACACGCGTGAAAAAACTCACGCATGCGCACGAGGGATCAAGCATGATTGGTGTAATCGCACGTCATTCAAATCCATATAGTTAAAAAAAAATAAAGTGTCGGTTTCTTATCTAATAGACCTCGTAGATCAAATATGTAAAAAACGAAACAAAAAACTAAACAAAAAAACCCATTAAAATCATGCAATGTGTTTTCTGGAGTAAAGCCACTTTTGAAAAGTAGTTTGGGAGGTCCTGTAACTGGAAAATGACAGGATTTTCATACACATGTGGAAAAGCAGTCAAAATTTTGGACCACAGGCAAGAATATAAGCAAATTCAAACTGTCCAATCAACTGAGTGTTGATCATGTTTTGCTTTTCACATCACCGATATTAAAAACACTGGTTACGTTTACATGCTGTTAATATTCGGGATAAGGTCAATATTCCGATTTCTGAATAATTAGGAATAACCCGTTTACATGCTTAAGCAGACAGAGTTACTCCTGTATACATGGTCATTGGTATCATTTGGAATATCCCCATCTAAACAGCGACGCATGATTTGGTCTAGCGTTCGTGCAAATCCTGCTTCGCGTAACTTTTTGGCCACCTTTTTGTAAATGTCGCTATCTTGGTACTTTCTACCGTCAATAAAAGACATTATATTCATGTCTTTCACGATACTAATGAAGTACAGTGGTCCCCTCGTTTATCGTGGGAGTTATGTTCTAAAAATAGCCCGCAATAGGCAAAATCTGCGAAGTAGTCAGCGTTAGTTTTTACAATTATTATAGGTGTTTTAAGGCTGTAAAAACCCCTCACTACACACTTTATACACTTTTCTCAAACAGGCATTAACATTTTCTCACTTTTCTCTCCTGTGTAAACACTCTCTTTTTTCTTCTGGGCCAGAAGACTATAAACAGACACACGCAGAACACAATGCGTGTGCTCTCTCTTCGCTCACTGCCTCCGGGGGTACGGATGTGGGATCCGCAAAGAATCCAAGTCATGGCCATGGAGTTCTGCGGGCTGCGGTTACCGAGACCCTGCGGCGCTGTGGATTTTTACACAAAAAATCTATCCTTGCGGGCTGCCGGACCGCTCTGCATCAAAACAGCGAGCGTAGTCTCTGGACCTGTTGCCAGAGTTGGCGCAGCTCCGCACAGCAGAGAGGGGGAGTGGCGGGAGTGGCCTGCTGCAGCGTTTACCAAGCCCGCATTCTCAGTAAGCACATTGGAGGCAGTGAGAGCAATCGCGGTTGCCGCGACCAGCCCGCCTGATAAGGACGCAGAACACAATGCACTGTTTACCTCTGCTTCTGTGGTGTCCGGTGTGTTGCGCGCGCAGCATAACAGTAGTTGCCGTAATCAAAAGACCCAGATTTCTTGCGGACAGGACATGCACAGAACACAAAATAATGTTCCTTTCTATGGGGATATCCCGATGTGCATTTATATGACCTGATATTCGGGTTAGAAAAGGAGTAACCCCAGGGGTCATATTCGGGTTTTTAAAAAACCGGAATATGAGCATATTCGGGTTTTTGCGGGTGTTTACATGGCCGTGCGCAACGGGTTAATGCTAATATTCCGGTTATGAAAGGTTTATGGCTGCATGTAAACGTAGTCACTATAATTACTGTTTGGGTTGTAACCTTCAGTCACATTCGAAATGGTTATCTCCTTCGTGCACTTCATGTCCAAAATGAACAGAAATCCAAATAGTAAAAAATAGCAAAATTTCACCAAAATAGCACCATGAGCAACTCAATGTGTAGGATTAACAGTGTGTGAAAGAGAAGAGAAAATCAAATGAGACCGTGAGAGTATTTTCAGTGTTGTGTAACAATGTGGTAATGTTGTTACAATGTTCCTGAAAGCCCCAGCAGCCCACACGCTCCACTGGCTCCACATCCAACAACAAAAGGCAAGTTCACATCAACACACGGCACGTACGCGGCAACAAAACCTAAGAGATACAGACTGGACACGACCCACTTTATAGGCTTTACACCTTGAGAGGAGTTCAGAGCACAAACACCATCACATCTTGATTGAAAATTTTGTTTTCATTAGTTCAATCTGAAAATTAAAAATACACAAAGTTTTTTGTGAAAATTGGCCCAATGTTAAGCAATCTTATACTGTATTGTATATAAAACCCAAATTATGTGGGTGGGTATGTATGTGTGTGTGGTCTGAATACAACAGCGGCAAGACCCCCCCCCCCCCCCCCGCACACACAAACACACCCCACCACCACCTTACAGCATTCTCATGAATGCAATCACACCCATGACACCCAACTCAACACGCACGCACGCGCATGCACACACACACACGCACACACACACACACCGCGCACGATTAATCACACTTGATTTGTTTTGTTTTGATGTCAGTAACTTGGTCTGTAACGAAAGAGTGTTTTTGAGAGCAGTAACTGGTTTGGTGTGCGCACATTTGGACACTTTTTTGCATGGTTTGCTCCCACTGTGATGAGGACAAGCGGAAGGAAATGAATAACACGGTGCCAAAAAAAAAAAAAAACAATTATTTTGAAATATAACGCAATGCTAAATACCCTCGACTGTATGAGCATAACAATAGGAAAGAGAATGTGACCCTTTTGACCCCTTAAAACAGGTCAGGGTCATCCATCTTTCTCTGTGAATTTGAAGACCCTGGCAGTAATCAGACTGGCCTTATGCTGAGCACAAACAGATGGACGGAGACAAAGTCTCACAATACCTGATGGCGATATTTGGCCTCAAGTAAAAATTTGAAAATGATCTGAAAATGAAATGGTCTTGGTTGCAATAAAATAATATTAAAAGGGGTCATATTGTGACAAATCACTTTTTATTCATCTTTTACATTTTCAAGTTGATATTTAACATTCAACATCTTCAAATTCCACAATTATGATTTAAACAGAATTTATGGCTGACAGTTTGTTTAACACCTCTGTGACATATGTAACAGAAATAACCCCACCCCCTCAGAGCCCAGAATTTAACTAAGATTATTCCAATATATTCAATATTTCCCACGAGAAGATCACCATTTTTATCCATTCTGAGCAGAATCCAGATGTGCGGTATCCAGATGTTTTCAACTACTTTATCAACTCTCCATTACCCTACACAAGAGAAGCCCTGAAGGTGTATAAAGGTTGGATGATTACAGCTTCTTTGCAGCTGCATGGGTGCAGAATGTGGTCCTCAGTCGGGTTATTGATGACATCTTGGTAATACGAGGTCTGTCAATAAAGTAATGGTCCTTTTTATTTTTTTCAAAAAACTATATGGATTTCATTCATATGTTTTTACGTCAAACAAGCTTGAACCCTTGTGCGCATGCGTGAGTTTTTCCACGCCTGTCGGTGACGTCATTTGCCTGTGAGGACGCCTTGTGGGAGGAGTGGCCCACCCCCTCGTCGGATTTTCATTGTCTGTAAATGGCGGAATGATTTGGACTTTTTTTCCATCAGAATTTTTTCAGAAGCTGTTAGAGACTGGCACCTGGAAACCATTTGAAAATTTATCTGGCTTTCGGTTGAAAATTTTACAGGCTTCACAGAGAATAAGGACTGTTACTACCGCTTTAAGGACGGCTTTAAGGACACTCGGCGCGCCGTGCTCCGAGCTGCGACGACGAGGCAGAAAACGCCAGATCATATCTAAGCTGATGGCTCTGTGGATACGAGACCGTCGTGTGCACTTTCTTTGGTTATCACAAGAGCTGGACATCAGCCATTTTCCGGCAGATTTCACTTTTAACAAGAGATTTTGTCATGGAAAGCCGCGCGGAGGCTTCATGCGTAACGACCGATTCGCTGTTTGAGCGAGACAAAGAACACCTCCGTTTCGGTGTGTCATGGGACAAGTTGGGACATGCCTATCTCGGCTTTCAATGGGCGGCAAGTTCAAGGGGCGGGACCACTCCTTCCACAAGGCGTGTTCACAGGCGAATGACGTCACCGACAGGCGTGGAAAAACTCACGCATGCGCACGAGGGTTCAAGCTTGTCTGACGTAAAAACATATGAATCAAATCCATATAGTTAAAAAAAAAATAAAAAGGTCCGTTACTTTATTGACAGACCTCGTAAAAGCCCGAATAGTAAAATTCTCCTAAACTGTCATCATATAAACCAGATATTTGCACTCACCGGCCAAAAGCAAATGGCCCAATGTTTTATATGGTGTTCCATCTAATAAACACCGTATATAACAGATTTTGCATAACAGATTTTCGCTCACATCGGACAAAACGTCCTGTCCGATCGCAATATATTTTCATTAAAAACCCCTCCACATACCGGACAGAACAGTCTGGATGTGCACAGTAACTAGGAACGGGACGGATCCGATCCCGGATCAGTATCGGGTTCCGATACCGACATAATTCACGTATCGGAAAATACCGAACCAACCTGTGACATTTTCCAATACCGGAGAAGAGCCACTGTGAATCCTCTCAACTGCTGTTGTTTGCTCTGCTTGTTTACTGCCAACCGGGAGGAGGAGTGGGAGGTTTCTGAGTTTCTGCTCAGCTCTCAGCTTCAAATTGTCTGTTTGTCGAGCACAGATTTTCCAAAAAATTAACTGAATTGTTGCTCAAAATGTGTGCTAAAAGTTAGGCCGCCTCACTCTCCTGAGGCTGTAAAACGCCAGCACAGCGGCAGCCGAGGAGAAGCTGACCAGAGATTCTGTCGCTGAAAGGGAAAAAGTCTCCATTAAAATCCGCGCGTGAGTGTCGCTGATGATACATTTTTTACAGTTGAACGCTTCGTGTTTTCCAGAAGTTTGAAGTTTGCACAGTATGAAAACAGTGAGAGAAAAAGAGAGGAGAGAGATGGAAGGTGAGAGAAAGCAAGTGAGAGAGAGAAAGAGAGAGAGCAAGCAAGAGACAGACAGAAGGAGGGAGAGACAGAGAGAGAGAGAGAGAGACAGGCAGAGAAGAGAAAGGGAAAGAGAGGCAGGGGGAGAGAGAGTGCTGTCTTTTCTCTTTAAGTCTATAAAAATAAGGCTATAAAAGTCTATAAAAAATCACAGTACTAATTCTTTCACCAAAACAAATCACAATCCAGGCTTTCATCTTAGATAAACCTTCTGGCAAATTGGAGCCAGGTCCAATTTGCAGGTCCCACTTTTTAAGAAAATCCTCATATAAAATCACCAATTATAATTAAAGCAAACAGAGCTCTGGTATCGGATTGGAAAGTATCAGGTAATTCAGGGTATCGGATTGGATCAGAAGTGAAAATTGTGGATCGGTGCATCCCTAACAGTAACAGAGTAAGCTTTAGCAAAAAGGAAAGTTTTAAGCCTAATCTTAAAAGCAGAGAGGGTGTCTGTCTCCCTGATCTGAATTGGGAGCTGGTTCCACAGGAGAGGAGCCTGAAAGCTGAAGGCTCTGCCTCCCATTCTACTCTTACAAACCCTAGGAACTACAAGTAAGCCTGCAGTCTGAGAGCGAAGCGCTCTATTGGGGTGATATGGTACTACGAGGTCCCTAAGATAAGATGGGACCTGATTATTCAAAACCTTATAGTAAGAGAAGAATTTTAAATTCTATTCTAGAATTAACAGGAAGCCAATGAAGATAGGCCAATATGGGTGAGATATGCTCTCTCCTAGTCCCCGTTAGTACTTAGCTGCAGCATTTTGAATTAACTGAAGGCTTTTTAGGGAACTTTTAGGACAACCTGATAATAATGAATTACAATAGTCCAGCCTAGAGGAAATAAATGCATGAATTAGTTTTTCAGCATCACTCTGAGACAAGACCTTTCTGATTTTAGAGATATTGCGTAAATGCAAAAAAGCAGTCCTACATTTGTTTAATATGCACTTTGAATGACATATCCTGATCAAAATGACTCCAAGATTTCTCACAGTATTACTAGAGGTCAGGGTAATGCCATCCAGAGTAAGGATCTGTTAGACACCATGTTCTAAGATTTGTGGGGCCAAGTACAATAACTTCAGTTTTATCTGAGTTTAAAAGCAGGAAATTAGAGGTCATCCATGTCTTTATGTCTGTAAGACAATCCTGCAGTTTAGCTAATTGGTGGTGTTCTCTGGCTTCATGGATAGATAAAGCTGAGTATCATCTGCGTAACAATGAAAATTTAAGCAATACCGTCTAATAATACTGCCAAAGGGAAGCATGTATAAAGTGATAAAATTGGTCCTAGCACAGAACCTTGTGGAACTCCATAATTAACTTTAGTCTGTGAAGAAGATTCCCCATTTACATGAACAAATTGTAATCTATTAGACAAATATGATTCAAACCACCACAGCGCAGTGCCTTTAATACCTATGGCATGCTCTAATCTCTGTAATAAAATTTTATGGTCAACAGTATCAAAAGCAGCACTGAGGTCTAACAGAACAAGCACAGATGAGTCCACTGTCCGAGGCCATAAGAAGATCATTTGTAACCTTCACTAATGCTGTTCTGTACTATGATGAATTCTAAAACCTGACTGAAACTCTTCAAATAGACCATTCCTCTGCAGATGATCAGTTAGCTGTTTTACAACTACCCTTTCAAGAATTTTTGAGAGAAAGGAAGGTTGGAGATTGGCCTATAATTAGCTAAGATAGCTGGGTCAAGTGATGGCTTTTTAAGTAATGGTTTAATTACTGCCACCTTAAAAGCCTGTGGTACATAGCCAACTAACAAAGATAGATTGATCATTTAAGATCGAAGCATTAAATAATGGTAGGGCTTCCTTGAGCAGCCTGGTAGGAATGGGGTCTAATAAACATGTTGATGGTTTGGATGAAGTAACTAATGAAATAACTCAGACAGAACAATCGGAGAAAGAGTCTAACCAAATACCGGCATCACTGAAAGCAGCCAAAGATAACGATACGTCTTTGGAATGGTTATGAGTAATTTTTTCTCTGATAGTTAAAATTTTGATAGCAAAGAAAGTCATGAAATCATTACTAGTTAAGTTAATGGAATACTCAGCTCAATAGAGCTCTGACTCTTGTCAGCCTGGCTACAGTGCTGAAAAAACCTGGGGTTGTTCTTATTTTCTTCAATTAGTGATGAGTAGAAAGATGTCCTAGCTTTACGGGGGCTTTTTTATAGAGCAACAGACTCTTTTTCCAGGCTAAGTGAAGATCTTCTAAATTAGTGAGACGCCATTTCCTCTCCAACTTACGGGTTATCTGCTTTAAGCTACGAGTTTGTGAGTTATACCACGGAGTCAGGCACTTCTGATTTAAAGCTCTCTTTTTCAGAGGAGCTACAGCATCCAAAGTTGTCTTCAATGAGGATGTAAAACTATTGACGAGATACTCTATCTCACTTACAGAGTTTAGGTAGCTACTCTGCACTGTGTTGGTAATGGCATTAGAGAACATAAAGAAGGAATCATATCCTTAAACCTAGTTACAGCGCTTTCTGAAAGACTTCTAGTGTAATGAAACTTATTCCCCACTGCTGGGTAGTCCATCAGAGTAAATGTAAATGTTATTAAGAAATGATCAGACAAGGGAGTTTTCAGGAATACTGTTAAGTCTTCTATTTCCATACCATAAGTCAGAACAAGATCTAAGATATGATTAAAGTGGTGGGTGGACTCATTTACTTTTTGAGCAAAGCCAATAGAGTCTAATAATAGATTAATGCAGTGTTGAGGCTGTCATTCTCAGCATCTGTGTGAATGTTAAAATCGCCCACTATAATTATCTTATCTGAGCTAAGCACTAAGTCAGACAAAAGGACTGAAAATTCACAGAGAAACTCACAGTAACGACCAGGTGGACGATAGACAATAACAAATAAAACTGGTTTTTGGGACTTCCAATTTGGATGGACAAGACTAAGAGTCAAGCTTTCAAATGAATTAAAGCTCTGTCTGGGTTTTTGATTAATTAATAAGCTGGAATGGAAGATTGCTGCTAATCCTCCGCCCCGGCCCGTGCTACGAGCATTCTGACAGTTAGTGTGACTCGGGGTGTTGACTCATTTAAACTAACATATTCATCCTGCTGTAACCAGGTTTCTGTAAGGCAGATAAGTCAATATGTTGATCAATTATTATATCATTTACCAACAGGGACTTAGAAGAGAGAGACCTAATGTTTAATAGACCACATTTAACTGTTTTAGTCTGTAGTGCAGTTGAAGGTGCTATATTATTTTTTCTTTTTGAATTTTTATGCTTAAATAGATTTTTGCTGGTTATTGGTGGTCTGGGAGCAGGCACCGTCTCTACGGGGATGGGTAATGAGGGGATGGCGGGGAGAGAAGCTCGATCCAGCCTGTCGAATGGCCGCTCGGTGCACCGCGCGCCCTCCGCCTTTGTGGGCCATCTTTAAAAGGTTTTAACACTCCTTAATCTGCGTGACGCTGACAGAATTTTCACCGAAATCCATCTGAATCTTTCGAATGGTTTCCAACTGGCTGTCTCTAACAGTTCCTGAAAAAAATTTCATGGAGCAAATCGGCAGTCTCTCAGCCAGTTCCCAGACAAAAGAAATCCGACGAGGGGGCTGGACCACTGCTCACTCAAAGCCTGCCCACAGGCGAATGACGCAACCGACCGGCGTGAAAAAACTCACGCATGCGCACGAAGGTTCAAGCTTGGCTGATGCAATCACACGTGATTCAAATCCATATAGTTTTTGAAAAAAATAAAAAGGTCCGTTACTTTTTGGACAGACCTTGTATTTTTATCAAGTTCTGTTAACTTAAATAAATATTTGTGTGTTAGCTCACTGTGGTGGGACCATGGTATAAGCGGATTAAACAACTTGAAGCCGTGTATTAAACGGTTTGACTGCACTTTGAGTAACACCACTCCGCTTCAGTGCGTGGTGTTTTAGACTCCGCATCGTGCATTCAAACCTTATAATGCCCAGCTTCGAGTTGTTTAATCCTTACATATATATCTATATACAGTGAGGAAAATAAGTATTTGAACACCCTGCAGTTTTGCAAGTTCTCCCACTTAGAAATCATGGAGGGGTCTGAAATTTTCATCTTAGGTGAAAGACATAATCTAAAAAAAAACAAAAAAAACAAAAAAAAAATCCGGAAATCACAATGTACGAGGTCTGTGAGAAAACTATCCGACCTTTTTATTTTTTTCAAAAACTATAAGGATTTGAATCATGTGCGCTTCCATCAGACAAGCTTGAACCTTTGTGCGCATGCGTGAGTTTTTTCACGCCTGTCGGTTGTCGGTAACATGTTGTGACATGCCCAGCTCGTCAACCATTCGGAAGATTCAGACGGCTTTTGGTGGCTTTTTAGTCGTGGGACTATCTGAGAAATTGTGGATAAGCTGGACATGTCAGGGGTATGTCCTGTGAGGCTTCATCACGGAGGCGCTGTTGCTGTGCCATCAGCTTCGTGCCAATGAATTTTGCCGCCACTCTTTTCATAGCAAAATCTCCTTTTACAGTGGAATGTGCCGAAAAAGTGCTGCTGTGGCACCTCTTCCACAATTTCTCGGATAATCACACGACGGTCGCACATCATCACAGCGTTCACTTTGGAAATGATCCGGTTGTTTCAGCGGTGTTGATGCTGATCGGGAATGCGGCGCTCCCTCCACCGTTGTGCCCAACGTCTTTAAACCGGTTGTACCGCTCCTTAATCTGTGTGATGCCCAGAGGATCGGCACAGAAGCCATTGAATAATCTGAATGGTTCCATCTGGCTATGCCAAGTTTGTGGCAAAATTTGATGCAGTCGCGCTGCTCTAGTCGTTCAGCCATTTCCTTGCAAAGAAAAAATGACGAGAGACTCCACCCATCCTCACACAAAGGTTGCTTACAAGCAAATGACGCAACCGACAGGCGTGAAAAAAATCACGCTTGCGCACAAAGGTTCAGGTTGGCTCATGTAAGCACACGTGATTCAAATCCATCAGGTTTTTGAAAAAATAAAAAGGTTGGATACCTTTTCTAACAGACCTCGTATATCTAGAGGGGATTAGATTTTGGAGTAGTTTCGTCAAAAATCAAGATCAAGCAAACATGGTGTGAAAAACAGCTTTTTTGTGTGTATTTCAACAACCAACAGGCCGACAGTAGATGGATGATCTGAAGTATATGCATATATTGATCAACAAAATATGAATGACCTTGTACATAGTCAAAAACATCATGACAGACATCTATATATTAACTTGTATCTATATATTGTGGCGTGTAGTGTGCACAGGGTACACATCAGCCTTCCAATGTCTTTCATAGGTACTTTTTTTTCAGCGTTTACTCATGAATTTGTCATGGCTAGGGATGGGTATCGAGAACGGTTCCTTTCGGGTATTGTTAAGAAATGATTCAATCCACCGACATCAATAAGCTTTTTGCGTAACGATTCTGTTATCGGTCCTCAGAGTGGCCGTTATTTTGGGGGTGTTTGTCAGGAAAATGATAATTTCTCTACACTGATTACAGACCCTGCAGTGGGTCTGTATTCAACTTTTCTGCAGCGCGGCTTTGCTTTGAACCTTGAACCAATCGAAGCAGTGGTTCGCAGATTGAAGTGCTTTGATCTATTGCTTAGTTTATTCTTTCTTTCTTTCGCTTAATTTTCCCCCACTAAAACCCTAAAGAGCATACATCTGTGAGTATTATTTACCTTTTCTATGTTAAACCGACCTGTTATGGTGTTTTGAAACAGTTGATAGATTTTATAACTTAAAAACAGGAGCGATGTGAACGCGTGTAGCATGTCTATGGCATTTTCAATGTTAAAAGTTAGCATTAAGCAGTTGCAGCTGTCATCACGTTCGGGTGAATTTTTCAAATTGTAATATTTTTAAATTTATTTTTGTTTATATATTAATAATCTAATGATTATTATATCCAATATATACTTATATACAATTTTAGAGAAAGAGACAAAAAGAACCTGAATAGAAACACAACAGAAAATATAAAACCACAATGAACATACATAAATAAATAAATACATAACAATACATACAGAAATAAATAAGTGTTTCCTGTGAACACCTAGTGACTCTTACACCTCAAACCATATTTTCAATTTGTTAATTTCTTCAGTGATTTCCTCCAGAACTATCTGCCAAGCTGGAAAACTGCTGCATCCTAGTAAGAGCAGAATACTACTGGAATGAATTTGAATAAGGAAAGTTGGGTTTTTTCTCACCTAAATGGATGCTGCACTCACTGCAGTTTATTGTCTGGAATAGTCCCAGATTGCATTTCAGAGCTTCTAGAATTGAAACATTTTCGTGCAGGTGGTGTTGGGGGGTAATTTTGGGTTTCAGCCGTTTTTGTTTTTCACCACTTTCATCTCTGACTATGTCAATCGTGAGTCACTTTTGTGCAGATTAAGTCACTAACTGGGATTCCTGTCTTGTTGGGAGAAAGAAACGAGAATCGTCCTCCATTCTGTTCACACAGCTCGATTCTGCTTATCGATCCAATTCCTTGACGATTCCCTTATCAATACCTCTTGTGAATTTTGTACTAAAAGTAGGCTTTACAGTGTTTCTATGTATTTCATTGAGTCTTAAAGTAAATAAATATGAAATTGGTCACTGTATCCTTGATCTCTGGACATAAATAAAAATAAACAAAACGGTGTTTCGCTTTGAAGTTATTAATTCTGACTGGATTCTATCGTTCTAACTTGACTCGGCAGAGAGCCGCACAGTGTTTGGAGCTGTGTGAACAGAACAGAGGATGATTCTCATTTCTTTCTCGCAACAAGACAGGAGTCCCAGTTAGTAACTTTAATCTGCACAAAGTGACTCACGATTCAAAATTACCCCCCCAACACCACGTGCACGAAAATGTTTGAATTCTAGAAGCTCTGAAATGCAATCTGGGACTATTCCAGACAATAAACTGGAGTGAGTGCAGCATCCATTTAAGTGAGAAAAAACAAAACAACTTTCCTTATTCAAATTCATTCCAGTAGTATTCTGCTCTTACCAGGATGCAGCAGTTTTCTAGTTTGGCAGATAGTTCTGGAGGAAATCACTAAAGAAATTAACACATTGAAAATATGGTTTGACCGAAACAAACTGTCATTAAACTTAAATAAGACAGGGATGAAATGGAGGTGTGAGAGTCACCAGGTGTTCACAGGAAACATTATTTCTGTATGTATGTATTTATTTATTTATGTATGTTCATTGTTAGTTGGTTTTATATTTTCTGTTGTTTTTATTCAGGTTCTTTTTGCCTCTTTCTCTAAAATTGTATATAATCATTAGATTAGTTATTATTACTATTATTGTTGTGCTTGCTATTATTATTAATATATAAACAAAAATAAATTTAAAAAATATTACAATTTGTAATACATTTGACTCTTTGACGACAACAAACGCTTGACAGCTGCAACTGCTTAATGCTAACTTAACATTGAAAATGCCATAGACATGCTAACATGTTAGCCTCGGTCCCGTTTTGTTATAAAATACATCTATCAACTGTTTCAGAAGACCATAACAGGTCGGTTTAACATAAAAAAGGTAAATATACTCACAGCCATATTCTCTTTAGGGTTTTCGCGGGGGGAAAGCGAAAGAAAAAATGAATTAACAAAGCAATGATCGAATCACTGCTTCGATCTGTGAATCACTGCTTCGATTGGTTCAAGGTTCAAAGCAAAGCCGTGCTGCAGAAAAGTTGATTACAGACCTGCTGCAGGGTCTGTAATCAATGTAGAGAAATTATAATTTTCCTGACAAACACCCCCAAAAACAACGGCCACTCTGAAGGACCGATAAAGGAATCCTTAAGTAAAAAGGTTATTGATGTCGGTGGATCGAATCATTTCTTAACGATACCTGAAAGGAACCGTTTCTCGATACCCATCCCTAGTCGTGGCCACTCTCAGCCACCGCAATGATCTACATAAAAAGCCGAAAAATGCTGTGCTCATTTTTTGATCAAATGCTTTTTTTTTTCAGTCTATAGCCCTTCCTGCTGCCTCACAGTAGCAGCATATCAGCACATCTTATTTTAAGGCCACCACAATCATGGGTGCACACATGAGCGGGGAGTGAATTTGTTACTTCTAAAACATGGGTGCTGGGTATGAAAATGACAGTTGTGCTGCTTTGTCTAACCCCAACAGTTGGCCAAAGAAAATATGATTAAGAATAACTGCTTTGCCACAGGCAATCACTGAGACACATTTGAAAATCTGAGCAGAAGCCAAAACGAAAGCTAGATAAAGATGAAAAATGACGATACATGTTACCGGGAACAGTAAGAGTAATTCCAAAAATAAATAATTTTCCAAATGGATAGTGGGCATCACATAAAATATGTTGCGGAGGAAATGTACTCCTTGCGTGAGCATTAAGATCGTGTCCTTTATGTGGCATAAAAGCATCTCAACATGACGTTACATTAAATTATTCATCCTGAACAGATCAGGCAATGCCAGTTGGGGTTTTTCTTTTTGCCCCCCCACCCTTTATTTTATTCAAAACAAGCACATAAAATTACAATTTGGTATGTTATGCTTTTAGTGCCCTTTTTGAAAAAAGAAAACAAAGGTGCTGAGGCTACTTTTGGAAATGCTGATTTTCTCCACCCCCCCAGTTTTCATAGTCTTAACGATCATAGTTAAGCAGAAAAATAAGTCAGACTGTTTCCACCCAGAGAACAAACTGAATGAAAACACCAAGATATGTTCTGTAAGATATGAAGTTAAAAACTGTTGTTGTTTTTTTTTTTTTAAAAGCTCTCGTCTTAGTTGAGATCATCAACCGTACAGACGGCAGAGAGAAGAACACAGTATGTCTTTGATACGATGATGCTTCACTTTGGAGACGGCGCTCGGGGGCAGGCCTCACTATGTTTTACATGCCGTGCACTCAGCCATCAGATAACAACGGCACACTAACACCAACCGCCAGCAACAAGTACACACACGTAACGCAACACGTTTGTGTTTGCGTACTGGCTGCACAGGTGTTACAAAAACTGCTTACTGATCCCAGCTGCTGCATAATTACTCGGGACTGTTTACAACTGTATTTGTTCACACGCCATCAGTGGCAAATAACACACATCACCTGTAGGTTTGATGAGCTCTTGGTTCTTGAAGGGGGGTGGGGGTCAAACTGTGCCAAATCTTTTTTTCATCGAATATTTAAAGATGAATATGTTGAAGGTTTCATGTTAAACATCCTGCAAGTTCTATTTTTTTTTGTCTGTACATTTAGAAAGTTAGCCCTGAAACAGTTTGTTTTAGACCCTGTTGGCAATCCGACTTGAGTGGGAATCGGGCCGAGGCTGTCTCGAGCCAGATAGTTTTTTTCTGAATCTGAACAATGTATATCAAATTTAAGACGGATTATTTTCTATCAGGCTCAACCCTCCTCCCAGAGGCAGGTGGTCCTGGATTTGAACAGGATTCGCGGAGGACTGAACACAAATGTGGCTAGAATCCAGCTGGCTCAGGGATCATGATGTCAAACTTCTTCACTACTTTCGTGGGCCCACAACGTTCTCCCAAGGTGGTGGTGGTGTTCAGTGCAGTTGCAACGGCAGAGACAGTGCCTCCGAGGTTCCTTCACGCCAAGAAACTCCACCAGGTGCGTTCCCTTCCACGTGTCATGTCCAGATCACACACCCAATTCACATGTCCAGATCCACACACACACACACCACACACACACACACACACACACACACACACACACACACACACACACACACACACACACACACACACACACACACACACACACATCTCTTTCAGCTTGTACTGGATTGAGTTTGGACTTGCATGTAGGATGAGCCAGATTTGAAAAACAGGTCTTAATGCTATCCATACAGACTGGTCATCCCTGCACTGAAACGTACTGTACATCTGTACTCCAGTCACCTGTTTTTTCACAATCCCATTATATCTACTTAACAGTGAATATAGTTTTGACCATTTGACTCTTTTACTTATTACAGAAGTGTTTTTCTTTTCTTTTTATTTATGCATCAATAACACCAGATCAAATGCCTTGTATGTGCAAACTTACTTGGCAATATTTGATTTGATTCTGATAGAAAGCAATCCTGACTGAATCCACCTCAAGACAGATTGCCAACCCCAGTCTGAACGGGGCCTAAGAGTTCTGTGACATATGCCATTGAAGTCCGTATCTGAACTCATGACCACAGTTCAGGAGACACATGTCAATCCTAACCCTAACCCATATCAAAGGAGTACTACAGACTCAACACCCCCCACCCCCACCCCCTCCAATGTGTCAATGTAGTACGTAGTTCGTAGATGTTTTTGGTACTCTGTCTCTTCAGAGGATACTTGCGTACCGCTGGAATAACTTTGTGTCAAACGAGCACTTACTTTGACAGGAAATTTCAGTAACAACATATTAACTATGATTTTTGGGAGGTGATGGCCAAGTGGTTAAAACAGTGGGATTCAATTCAAATCAGGAAAATCACTCAGGGCCCTTGGACAAGATCCTTCATCCCCAAGCTGCTCCCGTTGTGGATTGAGCACCTTGCATGGCAGGACCCTGAGTGAGTGAGTGAGTGACAATGGGGGAATACGAAGCATGACTGTGAAGCGCTTTGACCATTAAACCGCTGTACAAATGCAGTCCATTTCCCATAGCCATGTGACACATTTCTCAGGGTAGAATCCAGCACACAGGTACCTCAAGTTTAGGACTCCACCAAACAGAGAAGGCCAAGGGGATGGCCACGTTTCACTTGGCTTCAACAATTAGATGACAGCTGAATAGATCCTTGTCCTCTGATTGGTGGTTTGTATGCCACGTGATAATGATCATTTGTAGCATTTGCCATTGGGCTACATAGCATGCAATTTTGGTTCCATATGATCTGTACCATTGCACGGTGCGTACAACGGGTATGCAGACTAGCGGCTACGGCGCTTAGCAGCTTATCAACGCTGCTTATTCTTTAAACACAAAAGAAAAAACAAATCCACTACACCGTAAGCCATCTGGGATGTCTCTAGGTGAGGAGCTCGACAAATTTCTGTGGCAAATTTTTGCTGGACTGAGAAAAGCAGACAGCTATGTACATGAAGAAGTCAGTGCACGGCATCAGCTATGGACTACATCATCACCATTGTTTTTGAACAGTCGACTGAGAACAATTTTGGGTTGGCTTGGAATGCTATTTAAAATTCATGTTGGAGTGTTTAAAATCTCTTGACGTCAATGGACCAGTGACGCACACCAAAATGTAAGTCCCTTTTCTCTTGTTTATAAAATAATAAAATATCAAATGACAACGATTTATTTTAGGTGTTATATAAAACAAATAATGAACGTTTTTCATTTGTTTAATAGAAAGAATATTTAATTTGGTGAAAGATAAAATGTGAACGATGCAACACTTCACCTCTCACCTAATGAAATATTCGTACCATTGAATTTATAAACATTCATTATTTGTATTACATTTGTATTCCATTCAGGACCCAGTGTGGTTCCATGGTGTGGTGCATGTGGCGACACGTGGGGTAAGTGTATATTCCCTAACCTGACCTTTAAATGTTGGATAGTATGACCCTTTTTAAAGTGGAATACATTTCCCAATTTCCTTTTCAGCACTAATGCAATGTTTTTGTTTCAACACTGTATAAGAGATTTCAATAAACCTAATAAACTAACTAAACTAAGTGCACCACTCCACATGGTCCACATGATTTGCACAGTGTGCTTTCTTTTATTTAATGACAGAAATTTAATTTCTCCTTGTTAATTTTGATCACTGCTATTGTTTCCCCAGCAGGACTTTGGCTGCAGCTCTGCAGACTGTAAGTGATGCTGCAGACTGCACGGGAGTGGCAACAGCATGCAGCAAGCCATCCTCAGACAGCACTGTGGCAGCAGAAACCTGATCTTCCAGCACCAGAGTCCCATTACTTCAACAAAATCAATGCATGTGAAGGGCACTTTGGGAGGGAAAAGATCGCCATGCATGTGCTGAGAGAGTCACAGGCTAAAGTGTGTTTTTGTGTGTATCTGTGCCATATATATTCTGGGAGATAGCTCATATTACAGGTTCCATTAAAAAAAAAAAAAAAAAAAAAAAAATCTGCTCCTATCTTCCATACTGCATGTCCAAGCATGAAATGCGCTGCAATTAATTGGTATACAGTAGTGTTCAGAATAATAGTAGTGCTATGTGACTAAAAAGATTAATCCAGGTTTTGAGTTTATTTCTTATTGTTACATGGGAAACAAGGTACCAGTAGATTCAAAAGATTCTCACAAATCCAACAAGACCAAGTATTCATGATATGCACACTCTTAAGGCTATGAAATTGGGCTATAAGTAAAAAAAAAAGTAGAAAAGGGGGTGTTCACAATAATAGTAATGTGGCATTCAGTCAGTGAGTTCGTCAATTTTGTGGAACAAACAGGTGTGAATCAGGTGTCCCCTATTTAAGGATGAAGCCAGCACCTGTTGAACATGTTTTTCTCTTTGAAAGCATGAGGAAAATGGGACGTTCAAGACATTGTTCAGAAGAACAGCGTAGTTTGAATAAAAAGTTGATTGGAGAGGGGAAAACTTATACGCAGGTGCAAAAAATTATAGGCTGTTCATCTACAATGATCTCCAATGCTTTAAAATGGACAAAAAAAAAACAGAGACGCGTGGAAGAAAATGGAAAACAACCATCAAAATGGATAGAAGAATAACCAGAATGGCAAAGGCTCACCCACTGATCAGCTCCAGGATGATCAAAGACAGTCTGGAGTTACCTGTAAGTGCTGTGACAGGTAGAAGACGCCTGTGTGACGCCAATTTATTTGCAAGAATCCCCTGCAAAGCCCCTCTGTTAAATAAAATATATGTGCAGAAGAGATTACAATTTGCCAAAGAACACATCAACTGGGCTAAAGAGAAATGGAGGAATATTTTGTGGACTGATTAGAGTAAAATTCTTCTTTTTGGGTCCAACGGCTGCAGACAGTTTGTGAGACAACCCCCAAACTATGAATTGAAGCCACAGTTCACAGTGAAGACAGTGAAGCATGGTGGTGCAAGCATCATGATATGGGCATGTTTCTCCTACTATGGTGTTGGGCCTATATATCGCATACCAGGTATCATGGATCAGTTTGGATATGTCAAAATACTTGAAGAGGTCATGCCCTTGAAATGGGTGTTTCAACAAGACAATGACCCCAAGCACACTAGCAAACGAGCAAAATCTTGGTTCCAAACCAACAAAATGAATGCCTCGCAGATGTGAATAAATCATGAAAAACTGTGGCTATACAACTAAATACTAGTTTAGTGATTCACAGGATTGCTAAAAGAGCAGTTTGAACATAATAGTTTTGAGTTTGTAGCATCAACAGCAGATGCTATTATTATTGTGAACACCCCCTTTTCTACTTTTTTTTTTTTAATAATAGCCCAATTTCATAGCCTTAAGAGTGTGCATATCATGAATGTTTGGTCTTGCTGGATTTGTGAGAATCTACTGAATCTACTGGTACCTTGTTTCCCATGTAAGTAAAGTAAGTCCCTTCGGCTGCTCCCTTGTTTGCACTTGGGGTCGCCACAGCAAATCCAAGGTGGATCTGCATGTTGAATTGGCACAGGTTTTACGCCGGATGCCCTTCCTGACGCAACTCCACATTACATGGAGAAATGTGGCAGGGGTGGGATTTGAACCTGGAACCTTCTGAACTGAAACCAAGCGCATTAACCACTTGGCCACCACCATGTAACAATAAGAAATATACTCAAAACCTGGATTAATCTTTTTAGTCACATAGCACTACTATTATTCTGAACACTACTGTACGAGGTCTATTAGAAAAGTATCTGACTTTATTATTTTTTTCAAAAACCATATGGATTTGAATCACGTGATTACATCAGACATGCTTGAACCCTCGTGGGCATGCAAGAGTTTTTTCACGCCTGTCGGTTACGTCATTCGCCTGTGGGCAGTCTTTGAGTGAGGAGTGGCCCACCCTCTTGTCGTTTTTTTCATTGTTAGGAATGGCTCAGACTGCTGCTTTGTTTGATCAAAAATTTTTCAAAACTGTAAGGCACAACTGAGTGGACACCATTCGATAAATTCAGCTGGCTTTCGGTAAAAATTTTAATGGCTGATGAGAGATTTTGGTCTGGTAGTGTCGCTTTAAGGACGGCCCATGGCGCCTGATGGCGATCTGCACTTTGAGGCTGCAGCATCTCGCCGTTTCAAGTTGAAAACTTCCACATTTCAGGCTCTGTTGACCCAGTAAGTCGTCAGAGAACAGAGAACTTTCAGAAGAAGTCGGCATGAGGAGTTTATTGGGACATTCCATTGTTAACAGACATTTTGTAATGAAAGAACGTGCGGGCAGAGTCGCATGTTGGGCCGGACCCGACTGCGGGGGGTCGCACCAGGAAAAACACCTCCATTGGAAACCTTAACGGGCAAGTTGGAACATGCCCAAGCTGTTAAACAATTTCTCAGTTACTCACTTGTTGAAAGCCATCAAAAGCCGCCTGAATTTTACAAATGGTTTTCAACACGGAGGTGTTTTTCCTGTCGCGGCGCACACAGATTCGTCGAGTCGTCACGGAAACGACTCGGCGAATTTGCGCGCACGTCTTTCATTACAAAATGTCCTTAAACAGTGGAATGTCTGCATAAAGTCCTCATGCCGGCCTCTTCTGAATCTTCTCTGTTCTCTCACGACGTCCTGAGTGAATTAAGCCTTAAATTAGGATGTTTTCAGGTCGAAACAGGCTGACGACGGCGCCTGGAAGCGCTGTGCGACGTCCCGCTCCGTGGGAAGTCCTTACAGCGACAGAAACACCCCATAATCTCTCATCAGCCGTTAAACTTTTCACCGAAAACCAGCTAAATTTCTCAAATAGTGTCCACTCGGATATTCCTCACAGGTCCAGAAAATTTTTTGATAAAGCAACGCGCGCCGTCTCGAGCAGCGTGTGAAACAAAGGAATTCAGCCGAGAGGGCTGGACCACATCTCACTCAAGGCCTGCCCACAGGGAAATGACGTCACCGACACGCGTGAAAAAACTCACGCATGCGCACGAGGGATCAAGCATGATTGGTGTAATCGCACGTCATTCAAATCCATATAGTTAAAAAAAAATAAAAGTGTCGGTTTCTTATCTAATAGACCTCGTAGATCAAATATGTAAAAAACGAAAACAAAAAACTAAACAAAAAAACCCATTAAAATCATGCAATGTGTTTTCTGGAGTAAAAGCCACTTTTGAAAAAGTAGTTTGGGAGGTCCTGTAACTGGAAAATGACAGGATTTTCATACACATGTGGAAAAGCAGTCAAAATTTTGGACCACAGGCAAGAATATAAGCAAATTCAAACTGTCCAATCAACTGAGTGTTGATCATGTTTTGCTTTTCACATCACCGATATTAAAAACACTGGTTACGTTTACATGCTGTTAATATTCGGGATAAGGTCAATATTCCGATTTCTGAATAATTAGGAATAACCCGTTTACATGCTTAAGCAGACAGAGTTACTCCTGTATACATGGTCATTGGTATCATTTGGAATATCCCCATCTAAACAGCGACGCATGATTTGGTCTAGCGTTCGTGCAAATCCTGCTTCGCGTAACTTTTTGGCCACCTTTTTGTAAATGTCGCTATCTTGGTACTTTCTACCGTCAATAAAAGACATTATATTCATGTCTTTCACGATACTAATGAAGTACAGTGGTCCCTCGTTTATCGTGGGAGTTATGTTCTAAAAATAGCCCGCAATAGGCAAAATCTGCGAAGTAGTCAGCGTTAGTTTTTACAATTATTATAGGTGTTTTAAGGCTGTAAAAACCCCTCACTACACACTTTATACACTTTTCTCAAACAGGCATTAACATTTTCTCACTTTTCTCTCCTGTGTAAACACTCTCTTTTTTCTTCTGGGCCAGAAGACTATAAACAGACACACGCAGAACACAATGCGTGTGCTCTCTCTTCGCTCACTGCCTCCGGGGGTACGGATGTGGGATCCGCAAAGAATCCAAGTCATGGCCATGGAGTTCTGCGGCTGCGGTTACCGAGACCCTGCGGCGCTGTGGATTTTTACACAAAAAATCTATCCTTGCGGGCTGCCGGACCGCTCTGCATCAAAACAGCGAGCGTAGTCTCTGGACCTGTTGCCAGAGTTGGCGCAGCTCCGCACAGCAGAGAGGGGGAGTGGCGTGAGTGGCCTGCTGCAGCGTTTACCAAGCCCGCATTCTCAGTAAGCACATTGGAGGCAGTGAGAGCAATCGCGGTGCCGCGACCAGCCCGCCTGATAAGGACGCAGAACACAATGCACTGTTTACCTCTGCTTCTGTGGTGTCCGGTGTGTTGCGCGCGCAGCATACAAGTAGTTGCCGTAATCAAAAGACCAAGATTTCTTGCGGACAGGACATGCACAGAACACAAAATAATGTTCCTTTCTATGGGGATATCCCGATGTGCATTTATATGACCTGATATTCGGGTTAGAAAAGGAGTAACCCAGGGGTCATATTCGGGTTTTTAAAAACCGGAATATGAGCATATTCGGGTTTTTGCGGGTGTTTACATGGCCGTGCGCAACCGGGTTAATGCTAATATTCCGGTTATGAAAGGGTTATTGGCTGCATGTAAACGTAGTCACTATAATTACTGTTTGGGTGTAACCTTCAGTCACATTCGAAATGGTTATCTCCTTCGTGCCACTTCATGTCCAAAATGAACAGAAATCCAAATAGTAAAAAATAGCAAAATTTCACCAAAAATAGCACCATGAGCAACTCAATGTGTAGGATTAACAGTGTGTGAAAGAGAAGAGAAAATCAAATGAGACCGTGAGAGTATTTTCAGTGTTGTGTAACAATGTGGTAATGTTGTTACAATGTTCCTGAAAGCCCCAGCAGCCCACACGCTCCACTGGCTCCACATCCAACAACAAAAGGCAAGTTCACATCAACACACGGCAACGTACGCGGCAACAAAACCTAAGAGATACAGACCTGACACGACCCACTTTATAGGCTTTACACCTTGAGAGGAGTTCAGAGCACAAACACCATCACATCTTGATTTGAAAATTTTGTTTTCATTAGTTCAATCTGAAAATTAAAAATACACAAAGTTTTTTGTGAAAATTGGCCCAATGTTAAGCAATCTTATACTGTATTGTATATAAAACCCAAATTATGTGGGTGGGTATGTATGTGTGTGTGTGTCTGAATACAACAGCGGCAAGACCCCCCCCCCCCCCCCCCGCACACACAAACACACCCCACCACCACCTTACAGCATTCTCATGAATGCACTCACACCCATGACACCCACTCAACACGCACGCACGCGCATGCACACACACACACGCACACACACACACACGCGCACGATTAATCACACTTGATTTGTTTTGTTTTGATGTCAGTAACTTGGTCTGTAACGAAAGAGTGTTTTTGAGAGCAGTAACTGGTTTGGATGTGCGCACATTTGGACACTTTTTTGCATGGTTTGCTCCCACTGTGATGAGGACAAGCGGCAGGAAATGAATAACACGGTGCCAAAAAAAAAAAAAAAAAATTATTTTGAAATATAACGCAATGCTAAAATACCCTCGACTGTATGAGCATAACAATAGGAAAGAGAATGTGACCTTTTGACCCCTTAAAACAGGTCAGGGTCATCCATCTTTCTCTGTGAATTTGAAGACCCTGGCAGTAATCAGACTGGCCTTATGCTGAGCACAAACAGATGGACGGAGACAAAGTCTTCACAATACCTGATGGCGATATTTTGGCCTCAAGTAAAAATTTGAAAATGATCTGAAAATGAAATGGTCTTGGTTGCAATAAAATAATTATTAAAAGGGGTCATATTGTGACAAATCACTTTTTATTCATCTTTTACATTTTCAAGTTGATATTTAACATTCAACATCTTCAAATTCCACAATTATGATTTAAACAGAATTTATGGCTGACAGTTTGTTTAACACCTCTGTGACATATGTAACAGAAATAACCCCACCCCCTCAGAGCCCAGAATTTAACTAAGATTATTCCAATATATTCAATATTTCCCACGAGAAGATCACCATTTTTATCCATTCTGAGCAGAATCCAGATGTGCGGTATCCAGATGTTTTCAACTACTTTATCAACTCTCCATTACCCTACACAAGAGAAGCCCTGAAGGTGTATAAAGGTTTGGATGATTACAGCTTCTTTGCAGCTGCATGGGTGCAGAATGTGGTCCTCAGTCGGGTTATTGATGACATCTTGGTAATACGAGGTCTGTCAATAAAGTAATGGTCCTTTTTATTTTTTTCAAAAACTATATGGATTTCATTCATATGTTTTTACGTCAAACAAGCTTGAACCCTTGTGCGCATGCGTGAGTTTTTCCACGCCTGTCGGTGACGTCATTTGCCTGTGAGGACGCCTTGTGGGAGGAGTGGGCCCACCCCCTCGTCGGATTTTCATTGTCTGTAAATGGCGGAATGATTTGGACTTTTTTCCATCAGAATTTTTTCAGAAGCTGTTAGAGACTGGCACCTGGAAACCATTTGAAAAATTTATCTGGCTTTCGGTGAAAATTTTACAGGCTTCACAGAGAATAAGGACTGTTACTACAGCTTTAAGGACGGCTTTAAGGACACTCGGCGCGCCGTGCTCCGAGCTGCGACGACGAGGCAGAAAACGCCAGATCATATCTAAGCTGATGGCTCTGTGGATACGAGACCGTCGTGTGCACTTTCTTTGGTTATCACAAGAGCTGGACATCAGCCATTTTCCGGCAGATTTCACTTTTAACAAGAGATTTTGTCATGGAAAGCCGCGCGGAGGCTTCATGCGTAACGACCGATTCGCTGTTTGAGCGAGACAAAGAACACCTCCGTTTCGGTGTGTCATGGGACAAGTTGGGACATGCCTATCTCGGCTTTCAATGGGCGGCAAGTTCAAGGGGCGGGACCACTCCTTCCACAAGGCGTGTTCACAGGCGAATGACGTCACCGACAGGCGTGGAAAAACTCACGCATGCGCACGAGGGTTCAAGCTTGTCTGACGTAAAAACATATGAATCAAATCCATATAGTTAAAAAAAAAAATAAAAAGGTCCGTTACTTTATTGACAGACCTCGTAAAAGCCCGAATAGTAAAATTCTCCTAAACTGTCATCATATAAACCAGATATTTGCACTCACCGGCCAAAAGCAAATGGCCCAATGTTTTTATATGGTGTTCCATCTAATAAACACCGTATATAACAGATTTTGCATAACAGATTTTCGCTCACATCGGACAAAACGTCCTGTCCGATCGCAATATATTTTCATTAAAAACCCCTCCACATACCGGACAGAACAGTCTGGATGTGCACAGTAACTAGGAACGGGACGGATCCGATCCCGGATCAGTATCGGGTTCCGATACCGACATAATTCACGTATCGGAAAATACCGAACCAACCTGTGACATTTTCCAATACCGGAGAAGAGCCACTGTGAATCCTCTCAACTGCTGTTGTTTGCTCTCTGCTTGTTTACTGCCAACCGGGAGGAGGAGTGGGAGGTTTCTGAGTTTCTGCTCAGCTCTCAGCTTCAAATTGTCTGTTTGTCGAGCACAGATTTTCCAAAAAATTAACTGAATTGTTGCTCAAAATGTGTGCTAAAAAGTTAGCCGCCTCACTCTCCTGAGGCTGTAAAACGCCAGCACAGCGGGCAGCCGAGGAGAAGCTGACCAGAGATTCTGTCCGCTGAAAGGGAAAAAGTCTCCATTAAAATCCTGCGCGTGAGTGTCGCTGATGATACATTTATTTTACAGTTGAAACGCTTCGTGTTTTCCAGAAGTTTGAAGTTTGCACAGTATGAAAACAGTGAGAGAAAAAGAGAGAGAGAGAGATGGAAGGTGAGAGAAAGCAAGTGAGAGAGAGAAAGAGAGAGAGCAAGCAAGAGACAGACAGAGAGAGGGAGAGACAGAGAGAGAGAGAGAGACAGGCAGAGAGAGAGAAAGGGAAAGAGAGGCAGGGGGAGAGAGAGTGCTGTCTTTTCTCTTTAAGTCTATAAAAATAAGGCTATAAAAGTCTATAAAAATCAAAGTACTTAATTCTTTCACCAAAACAAATCAAATCCAGGCTTTCATCTTAGATAAACCTTCTGGCAAATTGGAGCTCAGGTCCAATTTGCAGGTCCCCTTTTTAAGAAAATCCTCATATAAAATCAACAATAATAATATTAAAGCAAACAGAGCTCTGGTATCGGATTGGAAAAGTATCAGGTAATTCAGGTATCGGGATTGGATCAGAAGTGAAAAATTGTGGATCGGTGCATCCCTAACAGTAACAGAGGTATGAAATTAAAGTTCAGCACTGACACTCACTGATATGAGGAAAGTGGGTACTGTAATTCCTTGATTAAAAGAAGGAAAGAACACTGTTTATTTTTTTCAAAACGTGGTCAGACCCGGGTCCCACAGTCTGATGTGCCCCTACTAAACCAGACACCACAAAAGGCTGTTATTTGTCACTTTTACGGTTTCACTCCTTCCTATCCAGTCATATTATAAAACTTTTTGCAGTGTGCACACTGATTACATTTCGATAATGGATTAAATACATTTGTCAGAAAAGTCTGCTAATATGACCAACTTCACAACATGAAGGAAAAAAAAAAAAAAAACTACAAAGTTGTTCAAATGACCCACAATTCATGGAGGAAATTATGCACTTTGCCTTTGCTTGGAGGTTGGTGATTGTAGAAAGAAGAGCTGCTTGAGGGACAAATTAATCCAGAAAAGAATAATCTAGAAAAATTGCATAAAGACACAATGGAGAACTTTAAAACTGTCACTTGTCAGATCGCTCTTTATTGGTGGGGAAACTGTAAAAACGTACTCCGGAAGACTTCTTTTAAAGGCTCATGCAATCATATGCACAGCAATGAAACACCATGTTGGTATAATTTGTGGAGACAGTCGTAAATAAAGCGAAAGAGCACACCTGCTAAACATAAGGCTCAATCATTTGCCGATCACGCAATGCGGACGTTTCCGTCCAGTATGGATGCATAAGCACATTATCACACAATCTGTGGCATCACCTGCACACCATCGAAAGGAAAAAACATTTTGAAGTGCAACAATAAATCATGCTTAGTATGGTCTTGATGCTCCATTTTTACAAAGTACATACACTGCACACTTTATTTTCATACATTAAAATCTTTCTGCAATTTTTATTTTTTAATTTTCTTTGTTCGTTTTTTGTGTTTCTGAGAGCTTGTGTATGTTTTGCAATTTGAGCAGTGATATTTTCCACAAAAAATGATTACATGTGATAAATTCAGATTAATTAATTAGATTAACTTTTTAATGACCTGACAGCACTGATATAGTATGCACATGCAGTATATGAAATATTGTGTGTCGGGGAGCGGATATCTACAAAGTTACACGTGTGCATTTACCTCAGTAAATGTAAAGAAATGTTTCACAGTGATTGATAGAAAGGCAGCTACTTACCCCAGCAGTCCTCCGCAGTGATGCTCTCACTCAAGCTGAATCTTGATAAGCGCTGTGATGTTGTTTACTAATGAAGTATTGACGTTTCTTTACAAAGTCATTTCTGAATATTTATGTCATTTTGAAAGTACAGAGGAGTCATTTGAATTTCATGTCTCACATTCAATCACTCATCTTCAACCGCTTACTCCACTTAAGGGTCACGGGGGCTGGAGCCTATCCCAGCAGTCATAGGGGTGTGAGGCAGGGTACACCCTGGACAGGACGCCAGTCTGTCACAGGGCCACATCTGTCTGTCCACATCTAACTGAACTGAAAATACTGACAAATTTCAGCAATGTCATCTGACTCATAGTTGAAACAGCTGATAGTGGGGATGTCATACATACATACCTGTCATAATAACTGAATACCGTAATTTCTGGCTAATTTATTAGTCGCTACTTTTTTCACACGCTTGGAACACTGCAGCTTTTTTTCATAAGTCGAAATACATCAGTTGATGCTGTCAATTGATTTCCTGAAAGCTGCGCTCCTCATGTGGTGTAAATTCACACACAGTGGGCCTCATGTATCAATGTTGCGCACTTGTGGCGTAAATTTACGGTGTAAACTTGAAATACACCAAAGTCGCCGTGACATGTATCAAGCAGTGTGCACCTTCCCATTTCTGGCGTACGCCTGACGTGATCTTGATAAATGCGGCGGGTGGAAACGATCGTAATTATAATAAACACGCCCATAAATATTCAGACTCCGCTTCAGACACACCCTCATTTTACGACATGGAAGCCAGGAAGACGGCAATGAAAAAGAACTCCAGCAATCGCGACGCGTGCCAATAGAGCGTCAAAAGCGGCCGTCGTATCAATTGTTTTGTAGTATATAATCAAAAAAGTGTTACAGTGGTCCCTCATTAATCGCTGGAGTTACGTTCTAAAAAATAGCCCGAAATACGCGAAACCGCGACGTAGTCAGCGTTATTTTTTACAATTATTATAGACGTTTCAAAGCTGTAAAACCCCTCACTACACAGTTAATACACTTTCTCAATCAGGCATGAACATTTTCTCACTTTTCTCTTGTGTGTAAACACTCTCAAAGTTCAAACCTTAGTAGGAAAATAATACCAAACTGTTTTCAGGCCCAAACATTTGTTTGAGAAATAAAAAAAGAAAGTTTTCCTATAAATAATTATGATGGCATTTAGAACTAACGAATTAATTTTAACGATCAACGAACGAGGTCGGACACATAAGAAATTATTAATAGTGACTGACCAGTATGTCACAGATTGGGCCTCTGCGTCCTGGCGCTGCGCCTTTTCCCACTCACATCTCACTGCAGCAGGTGTCTGTTTCCTTGTGACAAACACAGTTATGAGTAGTTGTGGGCGCTCTTTTTTCTTCTGGGCGACAAAATTCTTATAAACAGATACGCAGAACACAGAACACTGTAAAAAAAAAAAAGGCATGCAAAATTGGACTAAATACTCCGCGAGACTCCGAGGCCACGACAGGTGAACGGTGTTATAGCGAGGGACCACTGTATTCTCTTTTCACATGTCAATAATTCTTGACATGTGGATATTTGCTCGCTCAATTAATAAGACATGCCTAATCTGTCAGATTTCTTTATTTTTTAAATGTATTTCTGTATTTATTTTATTGTGACAACCGAATGGAGACGACAAAACCTGGTTACAGCACAGGCGAATTAAGGGAATGACGAAACTACAGTTGATATTATCAATTTCATTGTCTAAAACGATCACACCACATAAAGTTAAGCTCAGCGCTGCTCTGGCTCCAGGCTTGAAGTCTGGAGAAAAAAGCGAGCAGCGCTTTCTTTGCAGTCAGCGCTGTAGCCACGGATTGTGCTCCATAACAATCCCGCAAAAGCGGGATTTGTATTGATTAATATGTAGTATAATCAGGAAAGTGTTATTTATGTAACATATGCATTGATTTGTATAATGGCACTGTTTATCATGTTGATCATCTTCATTTTTATGTGGATTCCAGCGCTGGTTCATTTTGGTGTATAATTTACGCCACCTCTCGACCTGGTGTATATTTTCAGCGCAGCGTACGCCAACGACCACATTGATAAATGCCAAGTAGTGCAGCCGTTTTGGCGTACACCCCATATACGCTCAAATATCGCCGTACGCAACTTTGATACATGAGGCCCAATGTAAATATAAGGTCTTACCTGTTTGTTTTAGTGAAGAAAAGTCCCTCTCAAGGTACTTTGCGTCGGAGTTGTGCCATCAGATCAGTTAGCAGAGAGGAGTCTTCTCCCCCAACCCTTCCCCACCGGTTCTCTGTCTTGGTGCAACAAGTCGAAAAAGTCACAGCGCCTCATTAATGTCTCATTTACCACAGCACGTGGTGAAATCTCAAGAAAAGTTAAAATCAGTTGTCTGTGTGGAGCAGAGACACCGTGCGTGCGCATTCTGGATGACGTGCGCATCAATATTTATGCGTAACACTTCAGGCGAAAAAAAGAAGCATTTACGGTACATATTTAACCCTCTGGGGTCCGAGGGCATTTTTTGGACAGTTCACTCGCCTGGCATAAATGTTTTATTATTGCTGTTAACAGCTCTCCCTGCATGCCACAATCACGTTTTATGTCTCTTTTTTTCAGGACAACCTGTGCTTTTCAAAATATATATGTTTTTGTTGTTATTATAGTTTGCTGTGTGTCGAAAAAAATTTCCACACACAGCAAACTATAATAAACAACTGTTTTGACACTTCATAAAGGTAATTTGAGGTCTTGTGTGAAAGACTGTACAACAAAAAGGTTCAAACAATAAACACAAATGCACATTTTGAATAATATATACAAAATGGTCTATGCGTTTTGTTGTACATTGATATGGTAAACAGTGCTTTACGCAGAGAAAGCAACAGAGTTATCCAGTAACATTCACATGCAAACTAGTGGACCAGTCCTGATAGTTACACACTCTTTGTTTGAGCATGTGAGATTGTCATCAGAGGCTCTCCATGTGCTTCTGCTTTCACTGATCGCTGTGCGTAATGGCGCAGGGCGCACTGAGTATGTACTAATAGTATGTACTCACTGGAGCACCCAGGGGACTATTCAAACGGGCCAACTAGTAACATATCACTCCTGAAAACGATCTTTGGCTTTTCACGTGAGGTAAATCTGCCTTATGATTGGATTTTGGAAAACCATGTGACGGTGAACCAATTCTGATTGGACACTCACATTGTGCACGTCATCACACAGCTTCTATGAGGAGTACAGAGATGGCCAATGGTTGGCTCAAAAGTCTGCGGAGTTAACTTTTCATCAAAAAAAAAAAAAAAAGTAAGTTTCTATCTCATATCATTCAAAAGTTATTTAGAATTTAGTAAAGCTTGGTCTTAGCTGTTGTATATGACGGCATTGGCCCCAGAGGGTTAATTAAAAGTTTAAAAAATCTTTCTGTGTAAACATCTCATGTTACAACATGGAGACCCGCAGCTTATAGACAAGTGCGGCTTATTTATGTACAATTTATTTTTTCTTTTTAAAATTAGTGGGTGCGGCTAATATTCAGGTGCGCTCTATAGTCCAGAAATTATGGTATGTATTTTATGTAATTATGTGGATTAATGAGCATTTGATGTGGCACATTCGTACAAGCCCATACTACTAAAAAAAAAAGACACTACATATTTAGAGTTAGTTTACAAAAATATTCTTGCATGAGCCCAAATAGCCAAAGCATCCTCTGCAGATTCACAGCCTATGAGAGCAGCGTACCAACATTTAGCAGACTGAACCCCAACAATCTCTATACTTAGGGTGTACTCACAATGGGCACTCTGTTCCATGCCTGAGCACATATGAATCCAATGTTGTGTTTGTGTGACTAGCGTGAGTGCGCTATGCCACATTTAATTCCACCTAGCCCCACTCACAGAGGTGGGTACGGGTCAGTTGAACCTGGGCACGATACACATGCAGTGTGGTCATGAACTGAGATCTTGGACATTGCATCACCGACACAAATGTTCCATTTAACATCGACTGTTATATAACAGCTGAAAAGACCCTTGTCATTTGATTGGTGCTTTGTATGGTAAATGGTAAATGGACTGCATTTATATAGCGCCTTTCCATCTGCATCAGACGCTCAAAGCGCTTTACAGTTATGCCTCACATTCACCCAGATGTCAGGGTGCTGCCATACAAGGAGCTCACTACACACCGTATGTCACATGACATGGATTAATTCATCCCATTTGTGTTGCATTGCATTTAGAGTGCAAATTTGGTTCCATACGTTTGGTACCATTGCTCTCGGCACGTGCGTACACACGTGCGTGCGCACATGCACGTGTGCACGGCTTTGTGCACTTGCGTATGCATGCGTGCGCCCACACATGCTCGCACACGCACTTTTTTCTTTTTTTATGGAAGTCCGAAGTCAGTGCACAGTATCACTGGACTACGTGTCACAATTTGGACTTTAGCAGCATTGGAACACCAAAATGTAAGTCCCTTTTCTGTTGTTTATAAATTAATAAAATATCAAATGACAAGAATCTATTTTAGCTGTTATATAAAACTAATAATTGTCAGGAACTGTGAAGACTTGGCACGACAGGCAGGTGGACACAAATGCAGACTCATTGCTCAGAGGTGGGATTTAGAAAAAGGTTTAATCAAAAACAGGCTCTGGTCGATACACAGGGTGACAAGCAGGCAGGTGGAGGTACAGACAGTCGTGAGGCAGCGGCATGGTCAATAACGAGCACAGTTCCAGCACGGGCAAACAGGTGTATCGGAGGAGGCAAAAGCGGAGTCAAAAAACAAGCAGGGTACAGACATAGAGAAGCAGGTTACAGCCCCGTTTACACATAGACGGTAAACTCTCCCGGAAGCGTCCCGGCAGAGATTTTGCCCCCTCCGGGCCGTTTTAGGGATCAAACGCCGCAGTTAACGCCGGCGCACGGGGGCGTGGTTTGGTTCCGGCTTCACTGGGAATCGTCGAAAAAATTATTCAACATGTCGAATAATTCCGGGAGCGCTCCTGGAGAAGTGGCCTGACGACGGAGACAACGCGAACAATGGCGTTTGATACTTTTTAATCGCCGTGTCATCCCGCCCCTTCCTGTAGTCCCGCAGTTTACACCACCGTAATTGGCGGCCGGCGTTGTATCCCTTAACCAACGGCGTGTAAAACAACGATAGAGCCCACATCGGCGTCCTCAAAGGCATTTTAACCGGCGACAGAGGCAGACAAAACGGCCGCGCTAGCGGACAGTAAGCTGTTCTAAACGCCATCTCCCGGTTAACGGCGTTCCAAACGGCGGTCAGTATAAAAATGCTAGCGTGCTGCATGCAGGTCTCTCACTCGCAGCCAGCTCCAGATATTTTTGCAGAGAAGCTCCAGTATACCTCCTAAAAGAAAATTGGCAGCGGCAAGGACTTACCAAGAGGTCTGGTTCAGAAGCAGACGGTAGCCCTGTGGTGCAGACGAGCAACACGTTGAGGAGGGAAAAAAGGAGAAAAAAGAAGAGGCTGAGAGATGAGCTCCCTGTCACTCCCTCCCCCTGCACTGACAGCTGCTTCAGCATATTATACTCTGGGGGCGGTGCCTATAAGCAAAAGTTCCTGGAGTAACGCAGGATTTGCCTGGATAAATCCAGCGGTACACAGGGCATTATCGGCGGCAGCAGAACACCGCCATTCTCACGCGCGTCTTAACCTGCGATTGATAGAACTGAGTATTAACCCCCGTTGCCTCACGTGTGCCGGATGCTATAGCGTCAAAACTCCGCTTTATTCGGCGGATTTAGCGTCGTTTTATCTGCGCATTTGCGGCTAGTACGGCACTCAAAACGCCGGCGAAATGCTCCACCCCTTTCCACTGTGAAAACAGCCGGAACTAGCGCGAATTTCAGTCTACGTACTACCCGCGGACAAAACCGTCTATGTGTAACCTGGGCTTAACTGGCTCAGGCAAAGGCAAGGTCAAGACAGGCAAAGGTCATACACGGCAAGAAAAGAGACTATGACAGAAAAACACGAGAGGCTTGGAACGAGTCAAAACACACAACAAACTAGCAGTGAAACAGTGGAAAGCACGGACTTAAATACAGAGGTTAATCGGGGCGTGATGAGAAGCAGGTGCAGGGAAGAAGGCGTGGCTGGATGAGACAGTTGAGTGACAGGTAGGCGTGTCAGAGCAAGTGAGTAAAATGAGTGACAACAAACGTGAAACAACAAGGAAATAATGATACCTAGAATACAAATGTGAGAAATAATAAACAAATGAAAAGGCAGAAACAGAACAGAAAATTAAAGGCTGGACCTAAACTAGATGAGAACTCAACATGTGGCATTAGTGTACAGAAAAATCTGAGGGACTAATGTGCTCAAAACAGAGTGAGTGAATAACCAGAAAATAAAAGATGAAGACTAAACTAGCACAGAACTCAATAAGTGGCAGACGTGTGACATAATATTCAAAACCTAACTTGATAACACAGAATGACTAAATAAGAGACTAAACTAGAACCAAACTTAATGTGGGTGAAGTGTAACAGATCATAAAACCAAGACTAAAGTGTAAGAAACAGAAAATGCACACTCAGAGCCAGACAGAAGGACTAAGATGGAAACGGACGAAGACTGAGGGACAAAAGCAGATTCTGGGCAGGTCCAGGGCTAAAACATGACAATAATGAATGTTTTTACATTCTTTCAGTTGAACAAATATTTAATCCAGTGAAAGCTGGAACAACCATTCAACGAGGCAAAGTTCCCAAACGCTTACTGAGTGTTGTTATAAGGAAAGGTGCAGCAACACAGTGGTAAACATACCACTGTCCCAGCTTTTTTGAAATGTGTTGCAGGCATCCATTTCAAAATGAGCAAATATTTGCACAAAAACAATAAAGTTCATCAGTTTGAACATTAAATATCTTGTCTTTGTGGTGTATTCAATTGAATATAGGTTGAAGAGGATTTGCAAATCATTGTACTGTGTTTTTATTTACATTTTACACAACGTCCCAACTTCACTGGAGTTGTACAACAACAAATTCTATCATACGTTGGCCAAAGGTGCTTCACACGACAGATGGACAGATGGACACAAAGTCTTTGCAATACCCGATGGCCATATTTGATGGCCTTGGGTTAAAAACTGACTCAAAATAATCCACAAAGCAAGCGACGTTTCAGATTCTATTATTGTGGTGTGGAAGCCGTGTTGCCAGGTCAGAGGTTTTCTGTGGATTTGGGCTACTTTTAAAGTATTGGCAAGTATACTGTTGTCAATAAGCAAACAACTGTACTTGAGCACTTTACAAGGCAACCAGGCCAAATGTGAGTACGCCCTCAGTCACAAAGCCATTATCACGGGTCCGGTCATACTGTACATACATACTGAAGGAGTAGCGGTGACTGAGTGGAGAAGTCGTCTATCTCTTCCACAGGGATCCCAAGGCATTCCCAAGCCAACTTGGAGAGGTGATCCCTCTGGCATGTCCTTGGTCTTCCTCAGGACCTCCATTCCAGCTGGATGTGCCTGGAAGACCGCCCTAGTGAGACAACCAGGGGTCATCTTCACCAGACGCCCAAACCACCTCAGCCGGCCTTTTGATTCTTCCAAAAGAGGAAGTATGATCTCAGGTTTTCTCTTTCAATTCAGTTTGTTTCCTATCAGAGAGGGAATTCCCGCTCTGTGTGGTGATCAGATTAGCCGCCGTGTTGCAGGAGCCAAACCACAAGGTTTCTTCACTGGTAAAAGACGCGCGCCTACATTCATCCTGTGTATCTGCATAAACCTTCTCTTCAACACAAACAAAACTCAAATAAGAGTTCATTTGCTGCTTATTATGAAACTCAGGGCAAAATTTTAGGTCAATATCTTAAACAAGCATTTAGACATTTGGATTTAAGTAGGGTGGCCACAAAAATATACTTTTGAGAAAGAAAAGGACATCTTGCATGCATATAAATTAATTTTGTGGCTTTTTTTTGATACATCAACGTCCGCCTCCCCTTCCCTCACTCTCCTGGAAAAATAAGTGCTATGTGCGAGCTACACTACACAGTTCTTAACCGATTTGTTTTAGTTTACTTTTTAACCTCTCTGTTAAGTTGTGCTGTCACAGACTTCCATGCTGTCAAGCTTTTGTGTATTTTATTAAATGGGGCAGCACGGTGGCTTAAGCCTGGTTCACACGGCAAGATAATTAGGCCGATATCGGACCCGATCTTCCCCTTCTGACAATCTTAAGGACGCCGCAACAATCGTGATGACACTAAAGATAATCTTATCAGATATTCCTACCATGTGTGGTGTGTTAAAAGCGCTCTGATCTGCTCGGAAGGTCAGGAGCGCTCCAATCGCAAATAAGGGATATTCAACATGTTGGATTGTCTTGGCCCGATATCACAGCATGTGTGGTGCCATGGTGGGAACAGTCCTGCTAATCCGCTAACCGCTAATTATCAACATTAATGTTTTCATTATCAGATTAGCTTTTCAGATAACTGTCCCTTAACCATCAACGGACCAATTATCTTCCGATAAATTTTGGTCCGATAATATTTAGATCGCTGACATGTTTTTGTAGGTGAAGTGAATAAACCTTAATCAGTTAAAAAGATTTGTTAAGTCTGATATCAAAGATTTTAGCACTTACCTGTTAAATGTTTTGTAGCAGATAAACAGTTCTATTTTCTGTAAACACAGGAGAGCTGGTTTCAGGAGAAACCGCTTTATCCTCTGCAGTCAGAGAAGAACTGGTTACAAGATAATTGGTCTTGACACCATACTAACTCACCGGCAATATCAACCAAGTCATCCAGAGGCATACAGTTTTAACTTATGGTTAAAATTTTAACAAAACTAATTTCAGACATGTTATTTAAATTAACGTCACTTCTGAAGTGTTATGAAGAGAAAACATCAGCTATATGTTTTAGTTTTAAACTATTGCACTAATTTTGAAGGTTTTAGTGTCGACATGCTGTGTCCATTTGCATTATGGGTAATCTCAGTACAGTCACGACAGCAGAAATACATTTGAGATGCTCTGATTAGGCTCCACACGGACAACAGCATTAAACCATTTGTATATTGTGCCTAAAACTCTCGTGAGAATACATTCTCTGGGTTTATAGACGTTGTTATTGTGTTTGTTTTATGTAAAAATGCCAGAAGAAGCTCAGGTTGCTTCTCCACGCAGATTACATGTAGCACATGGATAATATGGAATATTTGTTTTGGCAGGTTCTCATGGTCTCTACTGCCATCTACTGACCAGTAATGTTCGTGGCAGTATTCGCCATAAGTATTGAGATATCCCATAATCCAGACTCTTGCAGCAGCTTAGTGTTGTTAGAAGGAAAGGTGATGTAACACAGTGGTAAACATACTACTGTCCCAGCTTTTTGAAATGTGTTGCAGGCATCCATTTCAAAATGAGCAAATATTTGCACAAAAACAATAAAGTTTATCACTTTGAAGATTAAATATCTTGTCTTTGTGTTGTACTCAATTGAATATAGGTTGAAGAGGATTTGCAAATCATTGTATTCTGTTCTTATTTACATTTTACACAATGTCCCAACTTCACTGGAATTGGGGTTGTATGAGCATACCAAACGGCAAATGTCAGCTCTCCCGAGTTTGTCCGTGGTCAAAATCACAAGCACGCACAGATGGTAACATTTATGGTAACGGCAACATGACACTTAAACCAACTGATCTACAAAAACACGAATCAAAAACACTAACAACACTTAAACTAACATGAACCACAATAACAGCATTTAAAACCCCAAAACCCTGAACTCCCTTGGTGCATTGCAGCACAATGTCCATTGTTCACCAACTTTTCATTTTCACAGCATTTATCCTTGACCCAAAAGACATAAGCATACCAAATAGCAAATGTCAGCTCTTCCCAGTTTCCCCGTGATCAAAGCCACACACACACACACACACACACACACGCACACAGAGGCCACTTGGCTATTATAATATAGAAGAAAATGTTCGTTATAGAATTCCCCCCAGAAGAATATGTTCTCTTTATTAAAAGGAGCTGTAATTTTAAAAGCTGTTTCTAAAAGAAACAGACATTAAAAAGCTTGGATTTCATTAGAGACTTTTTTGTCAATTTAGTGAAATTTGGGTGGCCCTCTAGCTTTAATGTCAAGTTTCCCTTTCTTTATGTCACGTGACTTGTAATAAGGGAAAATGCGTCTCTATTGTCGTTTTGCGAAATAATAGTTAGGTTCTATTTTCAGATAGGTAGACTAGCCAAGGCATTTTCTGTTAACATGCTGATGTATTTTTACCTGCTGAGTTCAAAAATTGCTGTTGGCATGCTGTATCTTTAAGGTGCTCTGACACTTGCACGACTATGATGCATGCACATCGTTGTGGCGATCCCACTGGCTGTGCTCCCAGCTGGCCATGCTTTGTTCCACTAGCTGCCACACGTAGTGTGCTGGATGCTGCGTATATAAAATAATTATTTTGTAGCGGATTAATCATTTTCTGTCTGAGTTAGCAGTTGAAAATGCCTCTAAACACTTCCAGAATCACAGAGGAGCGCTCCTGCTGCTGCTTTTCTCATGTGTGTGCTGAACGAGGTGGAGAGAGCATTTGGAGCTGTCTAAAAAAGTAATTTTTTGTCATGTTTATATTACAATGACTTGGTAAAACAGTTGCATGCTCTTCCATTCTTGTGTGCAGCTGTAAAAGTATGTTTATGGTAGATTTAACATCTCATTATAACCGTTCAGACGAGCTGTGCTGTGATGCGGTGCACTGATGCAACCACTCACACTATTCACTTCTTCTTTACTCGACTTCACAAGCTGCACGTAGTGTTGGCGAGTAGATCGCGCAACATTCATGACCACTTCACGTCTGTTGCACGACATTTATGTGTGAAAGATTTTTTTTGAACATTTCAAAATTCTCTGCGCAATTGCACTCATCAGCACCCCTCTCACGTTCAGTCTACACCCGTTAACAATGAGGTTACTCTCCTGAACAACATAGTGCGTGCATCAAAGTTGTGCAAGTGTCAGGGGGCCTTTACTCTTTCATCTTCTAATTTGCATAAAACAAAATGGCCACCCACTTCATCAAATTTCCAAAAGTTTACTTGTATTTGCATTAGAAATAGAAATAAAAGTTATATTCTTATGTATTTTGACCTGCAGAATTCAAATACTGTTAGCATGCTGTATCTCTACTCCTTCATTGCCTAATTTATATAAAACAAAACGGCCGCTCGGTTTTTCACGTTTTCCCAAAGTTTGCTTGTTTTTGCTCAAGAAAGGCAATGAAAACTCTTATCTTTATGTTATTTGAACTGCTGAGTTCATAGTTTCTTATTTGCAAGCTGTATCTCCTCTCCTTCATCCCTAATATGCATGAAACAACATGGCCACCTTCTGTTTTCATACTTTGTAGAAGCTTGTTCCACAAAAGAAACTGATAACAAAAGCAATTTTTTCCCATGCCTTTGCTGCACAATCAGGCCTACAAATGTATGTATTTGTCAATCTTACTTATACTGGCCTGTTGAAAAAGGTCTCCTGTGGATTTAAAAATCACAATATCATTATATTTATTCCTTGATGGAATGACTCTTGTGTAATTTTTCCATCACAAATGCTGAACAATATAATGATACTACGTGAAAACCTATATAAATGGCTCAGTACAGCAGATAATACAACCCCAATTCCAATGAAGTTGGGATGTTGTGTGAAATGTAAATAAAAACAGAATACAGTGATTGCAAATCCTCATATTCATTTGAATACACCACAAAGACAAGATATTTAATGTTCAAACTGATAAACTTTCTTGTTTTTGTGCAAATATTTGCTCATTTTGAAATGGATGCCTGCAACACATTTAAAAAAAGCTGGGATAGTGGTATGTTTACCACTGTGTTACATCACCTTTCCTTCTAACAACACTCAATAAGCGTTTGGGAACTGAGGACATTAATTGTTGAAGCTTTGTAGGTGGAATTCTTTCCCATTCTTGCTTGATGTACTACTTCAGTTGTTCAACAGTCCGGGGTTTCCACAATTCAAATTGTTTTTAGAAATCAGGGACATCATGTCCTCCAGACAAAAGAGGAAAAAGACCATCCAGATTGGTCGCAATGTTTCTGTGTAGGCTCTCAGTTGTCCAGGTGGTTTCCATAGTAGAGAAGCTAGAATCTTCGACTGGACTGGGTTGGGAGAGGAGTGTCTCTCCCTTATTTAGCAGGAGTAGGGGAAAAACTACAGAGGATCTTCAGACAGCACAAAATCCCAGTTTATTTTAAACCGGTTAACACCTTGAGACAGAAATTAGTTCACCCTAAGGACAGGAACCCTAGTTACAAACAGAGCAATGTAGTGTATTCTATCAAATGTCAGGAAAACTGTAACGAACACTACATAGGTGAGACTAAGCAACCTTTACACAAAAGGCTATACCAGCACCGCAGAGATGGCGCCAGTGGACCTCTGTCTGCAGTTCATCTCCACCTTAAAGACACTAACCATACATTTGAGGACAAGGAAGTTAAAATGTTAGCCAGAGAGAAGAAATGGTTTGAGAGAGGGGTCAAGGAGGCATTCTATGTGAAACAGTTAAAACCCAGCCTTAACCGGAGAGGGGGTCTGAGACACACTTTGTCCCCTTTTTACAATGGGGTAATCAGGTCAAAGCAGTTTCAATTTTGTTCATGGTAATGAGTCATTCACGTCATCAGGAGAGTCGTCAAGGGAGCCATCAGGAGAGGTGTCGTCCCATCATTAGGAGGGACAGCTGCCCTGTCATTAGGAGGGTGCTAACAAGAGCACAATAGCTGCTAATTAGAGCTATTGTTTAGTCACTAGCCTATAGCAGTCTGCCTCTCGGTAGATGGGGTTTGGTTAGGTTTAAAACTCCAGCTTTTGTGGCTTCTGTTTATTCTTCTCTACAAGAGTCAAGACAGAAGTCAGACTACCAGAGCAAGAATTTTAGCTGAGGAAGCTTCTGCAATTTGAAGCGAAACGTCCTCGCGTCAAGCAACCCAGTCCAGTCGAAGATTCTAGCTTCTCTACGACCATCCAGATTGCTACCAGCGCAAAGTTCAAAAGCCAGCATCTGTGATGGTATGGGAGTGTGTTAGTGCCCATGGCATGGGCATCTTACACATCTGTGATGGCACCATCAATGCTGAAAGGTACATCCAGGTTTTGGAACAACACATTCTTCCATACAAGCAACGTCTTTTTCAGGGACGTTCCTGCTTATTTCAGCAAGACGATGCCAAGCCACATTATGCACGTGTTACAACAGTGTGGCTTCGTAGTAAAAGAGTGCGGGTACTAGACTAGACAACAACAGAGACCCCGGACTGTTGAACAACTGAAGTCGTACTAGTTGCAGCCATCCATTTCAAAATGAGCAAATATTTGCACAAAAACAAAGAAGTTTATCAATTTGAACATTACATATCTTGTCTTTGTGGTGTATTCAATTGAATATAGGTTGAAGAGGATTTACAAATCATTGTTGTTGTTGTTGACATTATTATTTGATAATTTGGCATGTAAAGAGTTGTTGTATCAGTGAGTCTTTTTCAAATATGCAAAATATTATTTTTTTAGGACATTGTTATAGCTGTAAATTGTGGGCAATATGACGGAGGAAATCCAAGTGATCTCTCTCTTGGTATTTGGCCACAAGGGTTTGAATTCTGCGGGTGGTGTCCCAGTATACTAGGCGTTGTGTACCAGGACACTCCCAACTGTTGGACGACTGTGTTCATTGCTTGTTCCTTCTTTAACATATCCAAGAACATTTTACAACAACCAAAATACATTTTACACAACATCCCAACTTCATTGGAAATGGGGTTGTATATACAGCTTCAACACCAGAGGGTTAATGCTTTCGACACCAGAGCACAGGCCTCACTGGCCAGTGGCCAGGCACATGGTGCCACATTGACTCAACAGTAGCAGCAGCACCCACAGCATATACATTGTCAGTCAAACTGCATTGTTCCCTGATATATTTGTGGAGTTGCTAATTATGGGGTGAAGGAGTAGGGATACAGCTTTCCAACAACAATATTTAAATTCAGCAGGTTGTAATTTTTCATCCAAAGCAAACTGCACCACACTTCTGACAAATTTGATGAAGCGGGTGGCCATTTTCTTTTATGCAAATTAGGGGTGAAGGAGTAAAGACAGAGCTTGTCAACAACAATAACTGAACTCAGCATGTCAAAATTCATAGAAATAGAAGTTTTATTTTCTCTTCTAATGCAAACACAAGCAGACTTTTGAAAAGCTTCATGAAATGAGCGGCCATTTTGGTTTAAGCAAATTAGGGGTGAAGGAGTAAAGATACAGCATGCCAACAGCAATTATCTGAACTTGGCAGGTCAAAATGCATAGGAATCAGTCAGTTGTCTGCTTTTAACAGAAAATGCCTTGGGCACTTTATACAAGCTTCTTTTCTGAAAATTGAACCATACTAATAAGGCTTTTTCAAATCCCATAAAAAACTACTGTCATGCGAGTTTTCATTAAGCATATTTTCAATTCATCATTTCAAATGACAAAATCTGGATGTTGATGGACACCCACCTAATGACACAGACAGGCTTTTACTCGAAAATCACTGTTTGAAATGAGCAAAGTTGCAAAAGAGGTGTTTAACAATATGAAACACTGCAAAATAGAAACACTTTTTATTATGTGTACAACCAAGAGGAATCACTCAGACTACCAGTATCATTGCCAAACCTTGGTGCTTAGCCTAGCTTAGCTAATGCTCCGTAGGCTTGCGCTTAATGGAAATTCAAACATTGAAGTTTTGAATCAAAAACACAGGAGCATTTTCATTTTGACAAAATGTCATGAAATTCAAAAGCTCAAAGAAACAAAAGTGCTAGTTCTGATAGCCAAGCCTGTTTTTCAGAATGACACCATCTGAACACAGACGATGAAGGACACGGAGAGCCCTAAAAATAAACATGAGAAGACACTGTTCTTTAACAGTCATTTATTTCCAACACAAAAAGCAAACAGTATCTCAGAATGTCAGTCTATCTGTTTAGAACAGCCTGCACATTTCCTCATTAAAGTGAACCAGAAATTTCAAAAAGCGGAGAACTGATTCTCAAAAAACTCACTTGCATCTTCATTACAAAACAGCAGCTCTGTGCATATATTTTAGTCACAGTTTGTGTATCTAAAAGACATGAAAAAGTGGGAAATGTGTGACCACTTTTCAATTTTATGCACTATTATTTCAGCTGACAAGAAAAACTACATCCTTTTTTGTATCTCGTGATTTCTGAGGAGAATGTGTTGTAATTATAGCTGACAAAAATTATACTGTAATTGAAATATCATTGCCAACTGTCTTTATCATCATTCCAGCAAACCTCCAAAGAAATGTTGATTTATAACGTAAAATATTTGCACCTGACATAACACTGCTATCATTTTAATAACATTTTGTAACCAACACGTCTTTACAAAGCAGCTATATGCCTTTGAGAACAATGTGAGTTCTATATTTTTCTTCTCTTGATGCTTGTGGGTGATCATACCACGAAGGAGTTTATGCTGACAACATATGAGATTCCAGTTTTATATTATTTTCAAATATTTTATTCATGTTAATTTTATATTGCTGTTTGTAATATTAATAATAATTTCCTTTATTTGTCACAATTCAACCACTAAGAGCAGTGGGCGGTCAGAGTCCAGCGCCCAGCTACCAACTCCAGATATACAACCCCAATTCCAATGAAGTTTGGACATTGTGTAAAATGTAAATAAAAACAGAATACAATGATTTGCAAATCATCTTCAACCTATATCCAACTGAATACACCACAAAGACAAGTTATTTAATGTACAAACAGATAGACGTTTTTGTTTTTGTGCACATATTTGCTTATTTTGAAATGGATGCCTGCAACATGTTTCAAAAAAGCTGGGACAGTGGTATGTTTACCACTGTGTTACATCATGTTTCCTTCTAACAACACTCAATAAGCGTTTGGGAACTGAGGACACTAATTGCTGAAGCTTTGTAGGTGGAATTCTTTCCCATTCTTGCTTGATGTACGACTTCAGTTGTTAAACAGTCCGTTGTCGTATTTTGAGCTTCATAATGGTCCCGGTAAGTTCTCCAGATTCTCTGAATCTTCTGATTATATTATGGACTGTAGATGATGGAATCCCTAAATTCCTTACAACTGAATGTTGAGAAACATTGTTTTTAAACTGTTGGACTATTTTTTCACGCAGTTGTTCACAAAGTGGTGATCCTCACCCCATCTTTGCTTGTGAGTGGCTGAGCCTTTTGGGGATGCTCCTTTTATACCCAATTATGACACTCAGCTGTTTCCAATTAGGTGTTCTTTGAGCATTCATCAACTTTGGAAGTCTTTTGTTGCCCCTGTCCCAACTTTTTTGAAACATGTTGCAGGCATCCATTTCCAAATGAGCAAATATTTGCACAAAAACAAAAACGTCTATCTGTTTGTACATTAAATAACTTGTCTTTGTGGTGTATTCAGTTGGATATAGGTTGAAGAGGATTTGCAAATTATTGTATTCTGTTTTTATTTACATTTTACACAACGTCCCAACTTCATTCGAATTGGGGTTGTAGTTCAGAAAAGTCCTGCGTTTTCATTATCTGACTGCAAGAGGGATTTTTCTTAATAAATTTAATATTCACCAACTTGAAATACAACATTGCTATGGTTTACATCAAGATATACTATATTTGGGCGTTCTGCATGAAATTCTACATTCACCGGAATGCCCACCCCTCTGTATATTTAAATAAAATGTCTGAATCCGTCACAAACAACACTCCTATTTAGCAGGGGCAGATCCAGGATTTTTTTTAAGGGGGGGGGGGGGAATTTGCAAATAAGTAAGTTGTGACTAAGTGGGGGGGGGATTCTCCCACAGAATTTTTTTAAAATTTAAGGTGCCATTTCCTGCGTTTTGATGCATATTTTACCACAAAATACACCACAGAGAAAAGAAACTTTAAAACTGTTTTTTATTCATTTGAACTTGCATTATACAATCTTGAATGTGATGCCATGATATTATGATGATAAGTAACAGAGAACATTTGAAATATCTGTGGCTAAAAAGGTGAACACCTTTGCTGCACCTTGGTTTGGTCTTGGTCATAGTCTGGTTTAAATGTATCCAGCTGAGTCAGTTGATGCTGAATAGAGGATTCAGAAACAGCATTCGGCAGGGATTTTCATTTTTTAGTCCATGAAGGGGGAGGGGGGGTCTCCCCCATGCCCCCAGGTCTGTCAATGTTTAGTGTCAGACATTGGCAGATCCATTTCAGGCTACTACTGTTCCTCTCCTTCCTGTCCTCTGTCTTCCTGTTACTAGTGTGCCTAGATAGAGAGTGGTGATATGACGAGTCAAAAAATATCGGTCACGTGACTCATGGCGCCATCTTGGGTTCAAAATAGCGTTTGCTGTTAATCTATCTGCAAGTAAATCCAGCTATTTTGTTTATTTATTTGCTGAAAATGCCGGGTTGTTGTGCATTTGAAGGCACAAATAGACACAGCAAGGACTTCAAGATGGACAGATTCCATTCAGATCCGAAAATAAGAAAAATTTGGGAAAATAGTCAGCTGTGTGGGATGGAAGCCGACATCATCGTCAAAAGTTTTCAGAGGTAAATTTATTGTTCAGTCCCATGTACAGTAAAACTCACATAAACCATGATTGTATACACCGGATATTCGCAGTTACCTGACAAAAAAGTCCCAAAGTCTTTGTATTGTTTTCCATGTAATAAACACTGTATATAACAGATTTTGTACAATGGATTTTTCACTCATATCGGATAAAATGTCCCATCCCCATCCAATCACAATGTATTTCCATTAAACCCCTCGCATGTGGGACCGGAGTCATTTCTGTGATTAAAAGTCCGACCGTTTATTTTTTCACACTGTGCTCAGAGTCAAAGCTGTGCAGTGAAAGCAGCAAAGTGTCAAATTGATCATCATTTCTTATTGATATAGACTGATATGATTTTTTTTTTTTTTTGTAAGTTTTTTCCCCTCCATATTGTACATACTAACTTTGATCTGTACAAAACACATGAGCAGGACAAAAACTTGCCTCAAGTCAAGTCAAGTCTGAGAGCATGTGCTGGTGCCTCATCCACAACACAGAGGAACCACTCCAGGTTCTGGATGGCAAGACAACCAGTCCATTCCCACATCTCTAAAACAACCATCTATCTGCTGCAGCCGGGTGAAACGGGCCCTTGGCCTTGCCCAGATACTGGGGTCCTCAACACTCAGTGCTGGATCATACACAGAGAAACGCACTCAGCGTTGGGTTTTTTCTTCTATTTGTTTTTGTTTCTTTAGCCCATCTCATTTGTTTTCCAGCTGCATAAAGCATTTCTCAAAAACACTGGTTATAGCCGCCACAATAAGCCTGTGTTGATGAAAACACTTTGAAAAGATGACGTTTCATTTCCATTGCAACACCGACAACAACCCGATATGACACGAGGGAGAAGGCAGTGGTTCTTCTCAGGAAAAGAGAAGGCTGGATGTGCATTAAGTCAACAACTTTTTTCCTGGGAAAGGCACTGAACTGGAAAACTTCTTGAGCAAGTTTGGCTCTCTCAGGTAGCACTGTGTGCACTGACTGGTGTGTGTTTCAGAGTAAGAGCAGAACGTAGCGCAACAGACACGCCCGCCTGGTTGGTCCATCAGCTTCACAGCAGCAGAGGGTCACATTCAGGTCTTTACGTAAGCTCGGAATACTACAACTCCAGTACTTTTATTATCCAACTCAACTGGTCCTTGGAAGAAATTTGTGCTTTTCCACAGACGGCGCTAACGGTGTAATAGGGAACCAGTAAATCAAGCAGCTGCGGCCTTGGGGTAGATACATGAAAATCAAATAGCTGTTGAAGCTATAAATACTTAACCTTATAGGAGGAAGGAGCTTTAGAAACATTTTCTCGCCTACGTTGTTACACTTGAAGGTGTTAAATTTGGTTGTCAATGTGAATTCAAACCAAAGAGGCACAGACAATGCTGAAAATCATCATACTGCCTGAAAGACGCCACGCGGTTTATCACAGAATAGTCGCAGACACGAACGAGGTGCTAAAAATATGAAGATCTACTTCGGATTCTCCACTTCCCCAGAACAGTGTGGTGAATGAATCTGGACGGGCGCAGCCGGCGCCAAGTGTCTGTTAAAAGCTTCTCAGAAAAAGTAACTGACGTCTGTGATGAAAACAGGCTCACGGAGACATAAACAGCCTGTTTATACTGAAGGGATCGCCTTCATTAACGCAGCTGTCACGGCACACACACACACACACAAACACACACATTTTCCGTCACAACAACACACTGCTAATTGCTGAGCGCGGAACAGGGAGATCCTCTCGTGAAGGGAGCATCATGACAAACTCCAACTGTTTTTAATTCCACACCTGGGCATATTGTACGTTACACACGATCAACCATGTGTGCAATCATTAACGTTCAACAGCGACCAGATGGCATGAGAACAACAACACAACTGGAAGGGACAGGAGTGTGTTCTCACACACCGTATGCGTGCACCAACTCACAGGACCACAATCAAGTGGACACACTCCTTTTTGGTGTGATTTTTAAGTTATAAGCTTCTGTGGTTGAAACTGAGGAATCTGTACATGGTGCAATTTTTGATCAAATCCAAGTCTCCCATGTGCCTTCTAGCAAACTAAAACTGAAATCTCAAGTTTTGAAGAAAATCCTGCATGCCAGTCAACCATAAAGCTGCATAGTCTCTCCAGTCACAAAGCACAGAAGGCTGTCCCTTCTTTGGACTTGTCTGGGTGTTGATGGCTTCCCTCACTTGTCTCCTTCTTGCATAATCACTTAGTTTTTGAATTCTACTTACTCCAGACATGCAGCGCCTTGAAAAAGTATTCAGCCCCTCGGTATTTCACACAGTTCAGTTTGTTTATGCCTTTCAAATACAACAAGAGTATTCTGAGAGCACAATGTCCCCCACTGGCAAATGCTCTTTTGGTACAAGTGCTGCTATATTATGAAAACATTTCAAGGTACATGATAGCTAATTTCAGAATGCAGGCACCAACTCATGAAACTGGCAGTGTCTAGTTTTGTTAATCACGGGCCATAACTCTGTCAAAATGTGTCTATCTTGTACAATATTACAATATGCATATTACCAACCTATACCAAAGAATTCTACTAAGATTCCCAAAATTCCTCCTAAAAGTGTGAGAGGAGTTGATTTCAGAATGCAGGCACTCACTCATGAAACTGACAGAATCTAGATTTGTTAATCAAGGGTCATAATTCTGGTAAAATAGGCCCAAATCAAACTACACTCAACAAAAATATAAACACAACACTTTTGGTTCTGCTCCCATTTTGTATGAGATGAACTCAAAGATCTAAAACTTTTTCCACATACACAATATCACCATTTCCCTCAAATATTCTTCACAAACCAGTCTAAAGCTGTGATAGTGAGCACTTCTCCTTTGCTGAGATAATCCATTCCACCTCACAGGTGTGCCATATCAAGATGCTGATTAGACACCATGATTAGTGCACAGGTGTGCCTTAGACTGCCCACAATAAAAGGCCACTCTGAAAGGTGCAGTTTTATCACACAGCACAATGCCACAGATGTCGCAAGATTTGAGGGAGCGTGCAATTGGCATGCTGACAGCAGGAATGTCAACCAGAGCTGTTGCTCGTGTATTGAATGTTCATTTCTCTACCATAAGCCGTCTCCAAAGGCGTTTCAGAGAATTTGGCAGTACATCCAACCAGCCTCACAACCGCAGACCATGTGTAACCACACCAGCCCAGGACCTCCACATCCAGCATGTTCACCTCCAAGATCGTCTGAGACCAGCCACTCGGACAGCTGCTGAAACAATCGGTTTGCATAACCAAAGAATTTCTGCACAAACTGTCAGAAACCGTCTCAGGGAAGCTCATCTGCATGCTCGTCGTCTTCATCGGGGTCTCGACCTGACTCCAGTTCGTCGTCGTAACGACTTGAGTGGGCAAATGCTCACATTTGCTGGCGTTTGGCACGTTGGAGAGGTGTTCTCTTCACGGATGAATCCCGGTTCACACTGTCCAGGGCAGATGGCAGACAGCGTGTGTGGCGTCGTGTGGGTGAGCGGTTTTCTGATGTCAATGTTGTGGATCGAGTGGCCCATGGTGGCAGTGGGGTTATGGTATGGGCAGGCGTCTGTTATGGATGAAGAATACAGGTGCATTTTATTGATGGCATTTTGAATGCACAGAGATACTGTGACGAGATCCTGAGGCCCATTGTTGTGCCATACATCCAAGAACATCACCTCATGTTGCAGCAGGATAATTCACGGCCCCATGTTGCAAGGATCTGTACGCAATTCTTGGAAGCTGAAAATGTCCCAGTTCTTGCATGGCCGGCATACTCACCGGACATGTCACCCATTGAGCATGTTTGGGATGCTCTGGACCGGCGTATACAACAGCGTGTACCAGTTCCTGCCAATATCCAGCAACTTCGCACAGCCATTGAAGAGGAGTGGACCAACATTCCACAGGCCACAATTGACAACCTGATCAACTCTATGCGAAGGAGGAAAATGGTGGTCACACCAGATACTGACTGGTATCCCCCCATAATGCACTTTATTCTGGCATTAATCAATCGTCTCTTGCACGTCTCCAGTTGGTGCAGAATGCTGCTGTTCGTCTTTTAACAAACACTTTTAGACGTGAGCATATTACACCCGTCCTGTACTCACTCCACTGGCTTCCAGTTCATTTTAAAACTGATTAAAAAATTGTAATGTTTGTTGTTAAAGCTATTTATGGCCTTACACCTCCCTACTTGTCTGAAATTTTAACTTTGCGCACCTACAGTAGGACATTAAGGGCGTCTGGCCAGCTTTACTTAGATGTTCAGGCCAAGATATAAACGCTGGGGTGATCATGCTATCGCGGTAGCTGGCCCCAGACTGTGGAACGAGCTACCTCTTGAGTTACGTACTATTCCTGACCTAACACTTTTTAAATCTAAGTTAAAGACTTATTTATTTAAAATGGCTTTTAACACTTAGTGGGGAGGTGACATGTTCTGTTTTTTATGTGCTGTTTCAAAATTTTATTCTATATGTGTTTTATTTTTGTGAATTTGTGTTTTTAACGTTAAGCACTTTGGACACCAGTCGGTGCTGTAAAGCGCTCTATAAATAAATGTAGATTGATTGATTGATTTAAATTAATTTTACATTTTAATTGAAATGCAATAACAAATAAGTGAGATTGATACATTGAAGTTTATTTATTTTTAATTATTCTTTATTTTACTTTTTTTTTTCTCAATTTAATTTTTTTTTTCCCATGAGGGTTTTACCTAGTCTCTTCTGCCTATGAAGTTGCAGGAAATGGCTTCTATTGGTATTTAAAAATGGCAAAGTACTACAGCTTCTCCTCCATTTGAAGAATAAAAAAAAAAAAATCCTCCAGTGATCGCATCCAAACCCACTCTGTTCTAAATTTTTGGGGAGAGCCCTGCAAAACACAGATAAACCACAGATGAACACAAAGAAAAGAAGTCATTTTATTTATTAACTCATATGTTTTAAGTGTATTTTCAGACTCTGGCTGACGACGTGACCAAGGTGAGTCCCTTAAAGCAATGATTCATGATGGATTCAGACACAATGTTGCAGCCAACTGAACTGAACTGAACTCTCAAGTAAACACCCGCAAGACCAACAAATTATAGTGGCAAAGATGAAGCACTGACAGTGGCACAAAACGTCAACTCAAAAATACCCAGTCCAGAAGGCCATGATAATAAATCATCCACTAACAGACTTTGGAAGCGAATGAATCAGTTGAGTGGTGACAAACATCCACACAACACAAACTATAAGTATAGGATACTTGATTAATTGTTGTGGCTTTAGTGCTCACAATAGAGAACCAAATGCCAACAACAAATAGATAAATTGACATGTATTTTTATCAGTATTTTTTGAATGTTTTTTAATGTCCAAATTTCAGTTTCTGAAATGTGAATATTCCTTGGTTTCTTTCCTCCTCCCTGACAGCAAACTGAATATCTTTATGCATCATTTTGCACTATTTTCTGAAAGTTTATGGCCCAAGCAACTAATGATTAATTGAAGCAATAATCAAGAGAATAATTAATACTGAAAATAATGGCTTGATGAAGTCCTCGTTCACCACATTCATCATCACTCCACACTCACTGCATGTGTGTATCAACAAATCCTGATGGGGCATGCGAAGCACATTCTTCCACGCAAGATGCAACACACCACAGTCAGGATTAAACACGATCAAAATATGTTTTAAGGCGACAACATAAACACTATTAACTCCTCTTCCTCCAGGTGAAGGTCAGTGCACATGGCCTCAAACAGACTGACTGCTGGACACAACTAAAGTCCCCATTAAACTCCCTGTTCAACACCAACAACAGCAGGGGAACAGATGATAAAATTTGTAAGTCTATGACACAATCACTTTCCTATTCCCTGCAGCTCAAGACTCATGTACTCGCTGGACTGTTTTGTTTTTCCTTCCATGCACATGTTCAACTTCTTCACAATTTTTTTCCCTTGGATGGAGATGAAATGTCAGCAAAATGTAGCAAATATGGCCACAGACATATCTTTACAGATTCAAAAGTTGCTTTAATTTTACACTTTTAACAGGGAGGTGATGGTCTAGTGGTTAAGCGTTGGACCAGAGGTTCCTCAGTTCAAAAACCCAGCCAGACTGGAAAATCACTAATGGCCCTTGGGCAAGGTCCTTAATCCCCAATTGCTCCTGGTGTGTAGTGAGCGCCTTGAATGGCAGCACCCTCACATCTGTGTGTGTGTCTGTGTGAATGGGTGAATGTGAGGCATATTTGTAAAGCACTTTGAGCATCTGAAGCAGATGGAAAAGCGCTATATAAATGCAGTCCATTTACCATTTATTTAACAAAGAACTGACTCTCCAGACATTCCTAAGGCCAGAATGTCTTACGCTGAAATGGAAGCAATATAATTCTCAAGCTAATTATAGCTTCAGCAAACAGTCCTGATGGATCAAAGACACTTGTTGAAACATTCTGGGCAACTCCAGTTCAGTCTGAATTAATGAAACATATTCAAATGATGTCCAGACACCAACAGGATTCTCCCAACAGATAACAGCTCAATAAGCCTAGAATTATACTCAACAAAAATATAAACGCAACACTTTTGGTTTTGCTCCCATTTTGTATGAGATGAACTCAAAGATCTAAAACTTTTTCCACATACACAATATCACCATTTCCCTCAAATATTGTTCACAAACCAGTCGAAATCTGTGATAGTGAGCACTTCTCCTTTGCTGAGATAATCCATCCCACCTCACAGGTGTGCCATACCAAGATGCTGATTAGACACCATGATTAGTGCACAGGTGTGCCTTAGACTGTCCACAATAAAAGGCCACTCTGAAAGGTGCAGTTTTGTTTTATTGGGGGGGGGATACCAGTCAGTATCTGGTGTGACCACCATTTGCCTCATGCAGTGCAACACATCTCCTTCGCATCATCCGTGAAGAGAACACCTCTCCAACATGCCAAACGCCAGCAAATGTGAGCATTTGCCCACTCAAGTCGGTTACGATGACAAACTGGAGCCAGGTCGAGACCCCGATGAGGACGACGAGCATGCAGATGAGCTTCCCTGAGACGGTTTCTGACAGTTTGTGCAGAAATTCTTTGGTTATGCAAACCGATTGTTTCAGCAGCTGTCCGAGTGGCTGGTCTCAGGCGATCTTGGAGGTGAACATGCTGGATGTGGAGGTCCTGGGCTGGTGTGGTTACACGTGGTCTGCGGTTGTGAGGCTGGTTGGATGTACTGCCAAATTCTCTGAAACGCCTTTGGAGACGGCTTATGGTAGAGACATGAACATTCAATACACGAGCAACAGCTCTGGTTGACATTCCTGCTGTCAGCATGCCAATTGCACGCTCCCTCAAATCTTGCGACATCTGTGGCATTGTGCTGTGTGATAAAACTGCACCTTTCAGAGTGGCCTTTTATTGTGGGCAGTCTAAGGCACACCTGTGCACTAATCATGGTGTCTAATCAGCATCTTGATATGGCACACCTGTGAGGTGGGATGGATTATCTCAGCAAAGGAGAAGTGCTCACTATCACAGATTTAGTCTGGTTTGTGAACAATATTTGAGGGAAATGGTGATATTGTGTATGTGGAAAAAGTTTTAGATCTTTGAGTTCATCTCATACAAAATGGGAGCAAAACCAAAAGTGTTGCGTTTATATTTTTGTTGAGTGTACAACCAGCCAGACAACAAACGATCAAAGGTATACAAATGAACAGCACTGGGATGGAACCACAGTGACCCCTGTTGGGAAGAACACCAACCCTTCAATATGTGAATATACCTTCAATCACCTAAGTATTCTATACATGGATACTTATCCTTGGGCTTACCAGGTCTGTCCAAAGTCCTCCCCCACCCTCTGATCCAACTCACCACCAGATGGTGATCAGTTGAAGCTCTGCCCCTCTCTCCACCCGAGTCTCCAGAACATGAGGCCTCAAATCAGATGATATGATCACAAAATCGATCATCGATCTTCAGTCTAGAGTGCTCTCGTACCTCTGCTCTGCTAAATTTCACCCAGGCTTATTCCTATTAATTGCCATATTTCATTCTTTCATTTCTCTTGCTTTTCACGCCTCATCATCAACAGATCATCTCAGTAAAAAAAAAATAAAAACTATGAATCATTACACATATTGTCAAAATCTGTAAATATTTTGTTTGCCAGTTGTTTGTCTTGTGCCCAGTTAATGACAGATGTTTAATCAATCGTATCTGGAACTTATGACTTTCAGGTCAAAGACTGATTAAAATCACTCATAACATCAAGTTCTTGCGAAATGCAGATGGTCCTCCTTTTGAGGTATTACATTTAATTAAATATTGTTTTTACCTTATATCCACGACAAAAATGATAAATGAATCATGGCAATTACAAAAGAAAAAAAAGCAGATTTATTCCATCAGTTCCTTATGTAATATGATCTCTCCTGCGAGGGCAGCTGATTCTCATCCCTCCCCCAGTATGTCTATCTGAAACAGTGTAAACACAGCAGGCTGTCTCTCACACACACACACACACACACACACACACACACACACACACACACACACACACACACACACACACACACACACACACACACACACACACACACACACACACACACACACACACACAAAGTGATCGACAGATAGTTATAAAGCAGAGCAGCAGATATCTTTACCTGGCAGTGTTGTTAGACTGGTTGTTTGTACGCAATGTTGGCATCCATAACAGAGACGCAGGAGTTACATATTACGCTGTCCAAAGCTAAGTGAAAGTAAGATAACAAGTAACAAGAATGGCTAACAGGGAAACAATAATACAAAATGCCAATGTAATATCACAATGCTAACATTATGCTACTAACCCATTAATGAAACATACCATTTGCTAGAACACATAGCTCACACACACTGTCTGAGAGGTTCTGAGTAGAGCCTAGTCAGATCTCTGAACATGTACTGGTGTTGCATGTCATATCCTCCACACTAGGAACCATGCTGTGTCCTGTATGGCATCCATCTAGATAACCAGGTCATCTCCAAGTAGTTGCAGGGGTCTTCAAGATTGAGGCAGCTGAGCTCTGGTTCATGCTCAGAGAAATGTGTCACATGACCAAAATGTTGAAGCTGATATTTCCTCACAACGCAAGTGGTACACTTCATCTGAATCTCCCTGAGTAACTGTCTGTTTGACACAAAGTCATTCCAAATGTGCCAAGGATCCTCCAAAGAGAACAAATAGCAAAGACATCCAGTCATCACCGGAGGTTACTGATTAGTCTGTCAACCACACAGTGCAGTAAGACTGAGTGCACCAACACCCTAAAGACTTGGATCTTTGTTCTCCTGCAAAGGTACTGCCAACAACACACACCTGCATCCAGAGACCCCATGACTCCTTAAGAACTTCCCAGATGTCTCTCTGTCCTCAAAGGCAAATGAAGACATGAATGCCACTGGTGAGAAAGTTATTGAAAGTCATCCAGGCCAATGGCGAATCCAGACATTCTGACTCCTCACTTTGCTTCTCAAGTGTTGCAATCAGGATATTCAATGATTCTGCAAAAATCACAGCATTGTCCACAAAGCTAAGGTCGGGTATCCATTCCTTACAGACAAAGGCACCTCAGTTGCTGGACTCTACCAACCACCCTGTCCATGAAAGCACTGAACAGACCAGTAGCCAGAACACATCCCTGATGAACACCAGAATTCACTGGGAAGAAATCAGAGAGTCTGCTCCTGCTCTGCACACCACTTGTTGTGTCCATGTATCAAATACTTCAAAAATCAGCATGAGCTGCAAATATTTGCAACATAATTGAGTCAACTCCTGGCAGGTGGGGGGAAGCAGTCAGTGGTTGACCTTCTTGAGCATGAAGCCAGACTGCGCCGGTCACTGAGGAGCAAGTAACTGGGATTGAATTCTGTTTGGAATGATTCTTGCAGAAAGGGACACAAAGTCTTTTCTTCCATTGGTTAGTGCTGTGCAAACCATTTCATTGCTGCCAAGCAACAATTTACAGTCAAAACAAGTTCATCTCAAAACAGAAAATAGCTTTTGGCTTTTTTTGTGCGACAGTGACTCAAACCATTTTGAAAACAATTCAAGATTATTATTTTTTTCCCCTGTTGTTCAAATAATTGTTTCAGTACCTGAGGACTGACCGTCATCTGGGAACCACCTAGTATGTCAAAAAGAGGATATCAGAAGTAGCTTGTTTTGTTATTGTGTGCCGTTTTAGTAGAACAGGTTTCCCATTGAGATAAGACTGTCTGATTCTGTGGACCCATTTACACCCATGTTAAAGACTCATCAGTTTGCCTTTTTATAACCGACATGGATTTAGTTGTGTTGATTCATTCTATTTTTTCTTTTTCACTTGTTTGACTTTTTTCTCGTACTGAATTTTATTATTTCTCATTTCAGTTTTCATATGCCACATCAAATTCCTTGAATATGAGAACTTACTTGGCAATAAATTCAATCCTGATTCTAATTTTACTTGTTATTGCCATTAGTTGCAATAGTTTTGTGTTGATTGTGTCCAACAAATTTCTTGTACCCTGTGTTGCTTTTGCTGCTCGTTTTATGTTTGTTGCGGCTGCCAGAATGGATGGTCGCCCAGAGCTGGAGCCGATGTTATTGGACCTTGCTTTTGTGACGCACCTCAAGGCAATCTGCACTGTGATTTCACGATGCAAAAATAAATTACATTGAGTTAAGTCCTTTCCATTTTCCAGACTATAAGTCACACCAGAGTACAAGTTGTATTTATTTTTGAAACACCTGTCTCACAGAATATAAGAAAAAACATGTTGGAACAATCTGGAAAGACTATTAAATTATACACTAACCCAAAGAACATAGGCTAATTAGAACTATCCTTAATGTTGTAGTTCTTGTTTCCACTGGACTGAAAAAGTAGTACCATGATTTTTATGTCTCATTAGCACTGTTTTTTGGGGACATTCAGTCATGCCTTTAGACAAGCAGCTGTTTTTGTAACATTACAAGAGTTTAATTTTGGCAAGTAGGGGCAACCCAGCTAACAACATAACTTTTGGTAATGTTATATATTGGTTATATTTACGTTATAATTATGTTATGTTTATCAAAATGTTTTCCTAACATTATTACTTCCTTTTATACATTGACAAGTCATGTTTATAGTTGAGGAAAATTTGACAAATTTATTAATTGTTGTCTTGCTGTCTTTCTTACTCCAAATTTCTTTCAATGACGAGTCTATGACTTTAGGTAACTTTCCCAGAATGTTTTGGGAACAGTTGGATGAAATAAAGTGGAAGAGAATAGTTTGCCCATTTACATATGACTGTCTAATTCTGTGGACTAATTTACAATGAACACCAACTCTTTCAACTAACCACAATAACAAGCAAAAGTGGAACAAGTAGGTGATTTTATCTAAATGATCTGGGAACCAAAAAAGAAACTTTTCTTAAAAACGTTCCCAGAATGTTAGGTCTAACATTCTCAAAAAATTTGTGCTAGCATAATTGTCAACCGTTGTGGGAAACAAAAAGAAACTGTCTTTAAAAACGTTCCCAGAATGTTAGGCCTAACGTTCTCCAAATGTCTGTGTTAGCGCAATTGTCAACTGTTCTGGGAACCAAAAAGAAACTGTCCTTAAAAACATTCCCAGAATGTTAGGCCTAATGTTCTCCAAATGTTTGTGTTAGTGTAATTGTCAACTGTTCTGGAACCAAAAATAAACTGTCGTTAAAAACATTCCCAGAATGTTAGGCCTAATGTTTTCCAAATGTTTGTGTTAGCGTAATTGTCAACCGTTCTGGGAACCAAAAAGAAACTGACCTTAAAAACATTCCCATAATGTTTGGCCTCACGTTCTCAACATTTGTGCTAACATTGCTATCAAACATTCTGGGAACCAAAAGAAAAACTTTCCACTGAAACATTCTGAGAACTTTACAGCTAACGTTCTAACATTCTGACATTTGACAAACATTCTTATAACATTTTGGGAACTTTATTTTGTTATCTGGGAAATCAATCTCTAACCCATAAAAAAAAATGTCCAAATTGTTGGTTGTGTTTGTGAAGTATGGTAAATGGTAAATGGACTGCATTTATATAGCGCTTTTCCATCTGCATCAGACACTCAAAGCGCTTTACAATTATGCCTCACATTCACCCCGATGTTAGGGTGCTGCCATACAAGGCACTCACTACACACCGGGAGCAATAGGGGATTAAAGACCTTGCCCAAGGGCCCTTAGTGATTTTCCAGTCAGGCGGGGATTTGAACCGAGGATCTTCTGGTCTCAAGCCCAACACCTTAACCACAAGACAATCATCTCCCCAAGTATGTTGTGCAACACCATGCGCGCTGTCACTTAACACCACCGGTGGACCTGGAGAAAACAGAATTGTTCTAATCCACAAAATATCACTTAACAACTGCAACAAAAATTAAGTGGAGTCTTTAATTTTGACTCCTTATGTTCCATGTGGCTCATAACCAGAACAAAAACACCATCATCCTGAATGGGCGAGGCATAAATCAGACCCTTACGTTAACAAATAAAGAGAAAAGTCAATTACATTCTCTGTGACTGCGTCCATTTATTTGTCAGAGATGTTCCTATTGCACTCTATGAAATAACAAAGATGGAAAAAAAACACAGCTGCCAGTGATATCATGTGATTGGAGCTCTACTGCTGAACACTTCTAAAAACTGCAAGCTGATCCAAATAGAATCAGAAAGCACTGTGGGAAAGTAATAGTGTTAAAAACGCTGAAGTGTGAAAACACTGACTGCTAAACTGACAACTAAAAGCAATAAAAGGAAATTTAAAAAGAAATGTGCACCGTGAGAGGAGCAGACTGCAAAAAAAGGGATAGAAACATCTGCAACATCTTCACAGTTGGGTTTCATTGGACCATTAAAGATATTTTTCAGACCAGACAGTTTGGAATTTTGGCTGAATTAGCAAAAGGACTGAACTAGAGGAAAAAGCACTAGAAGGAGGTCAGGGTGTCTTACCGTGATTGTCATCTGACTGGTTGAACCCACACAGCTGGCAGATGGAGCGAACCCACTTGTTCATCTCCTCCTCCGTCTCAGCCACGAGGTAAAAGGTGCGCTCGGTGGTCTTGATGTCAAAGACGAAGCTGTCCTGGAACTCCTTCCTCTTAAAGGTCAGGCCGGCGTCCACCTGCTCGCAGCAGTGCAGGTCAATCACCCGGATGGGCTTCTTGGAGTGGTCGTTCTTGTAGTACTCGAGAACATCGGGGTCACCGCTCATGCGGCCGCTGCGCAGGATGAACCAGCGCTTCTTCCACGCCTGGGACAGCGACAGGTAAGAAAGCAGAGATAAATATGGTTACTGATTACATATTCCATGTTGAACAATGACACAGCATACACACACACACACACACACACACGCGCTAAGTCTTACAGCGTACGCTGCACAACGTTGCCGTGGCGACGCTCTAAACTGTTTGCATTGGGCTGCGGTGCTGACTGACGAGCAAACAGCCGAATGAGTTCAGACAAACATTTGTCTGCGTACTTGAACGGCGCGCTGTGCTTTAGCGTGCATGTGGTTTGTGTGTTCTTGCCGGGGAGCAGGTGTTTACTCCTAACGCATTTCCTGTGCTCATATCCCTCCAGGAGTAAAGAGAGACGCAGAGCGCCTCACGACCAGACTGCAGGCTCCGCCCACTTCCAAAGCTGATGACTGACACTGCTTCCAAATGATTAAGGTTGGGTTTTATCGACAGTACACTTGATTACACTTCATACAATAACATAAGCAGTTATGAGACAAGTGCAACAAACTTTGCTGCCAAATAAATGTTTTCTCCCACTTTAAAAAGTATTAGCCCTTAACCTTTTCATTTTTGCCAAAAATGACCAAAAACAAAATAAATACTAATAAATAATACGTATAGAAGAAATGTACATGCATGAGCGTGACCAGACCCTTCTCTGACTGTAGCCTTTAAACATAGTGTTTTGATACAGATGCACTTCTCTGACCTGCCCAGTAGGTGCCAGTGTTCACCAGGTGGCAGCACAGCATGCGATGTGTTTGTTTTCATTTGGACTCCTGACAAATATTACAAACAGAGATGATTCATAGGAATTGCAATGCTTCAAAGCAGTGTTTGAAACTAGCAATCACTAATTTGCATTAACAACAAAGACTTTTGGCAGCATCCACAGCCATATGTCCAAGCTATTATGTAATTGCAGGGTTTTTTTTCTGTTGTGTATTTTTTATCGTATTTGCAGAAGTACTGAACGTCATGAATCTGCCTGCAGTTGCTACCTTAACTCTGCTTGTTAGCTGATCAGGATCAGAATCAGAATCGCCTTTATTGTCATTGTAATTTGCATTGCAACGAGATTTGAGTGCAACTCCAAAAGGTGCTTTTCCGAGGTGCGAGTAATTGTTAGCCAAATAAAAGACAATGAATGTTAACAATAAATTATTTAAATATATGTACAACTAAATAAAATATGGACCAAAGTAAAATGCAAAACGAGAATTATTTACAAAAGTGGAATCATACTGCACATGGTTACGGCTATTGCACAAGACCTTGAAAAGTGCAGATTAGAGTGATTTGTTATTGTTCATTGCAGTGATCGCTCTGGGGAGAAAGCTGTCCCTGGGTCTGTTTGTCCTAGTTTTGATTGACCTCTACTGTTGGCCGGAGGGTAGTAGATCAAACAGGTGGTTGCTGGGGTGGGATGTGTCTTTGCTGATGCTGGCAGCTCTGCTGAAGTAGCGAGAGCCGGCAATGTCTTCCAGGCTGGGCAGAGAGCAGCCAGTGATCCCCTGGGCCGTTTTGATCACCCTCTGCAGCGCTCTCCTGTCTGCTGCTGAGCACACCCCGTACCACACTGTGATGCAGTACGTCAGGATGCTCTTGATGCTAGCTCTGTAAAACAACACCAGCAGCTTCTCCCCCAGATTGCTCCTGCTGAGCACCCTCAGGAAGTGGAGTGGCTGCTGGGCTTTCATCACCACCACTGTGGTGTTGGCAGTCCAGGAGAGGCCGTCAGAGAGCTGCACTCCCAGGAACCTGATGGAGCTGACCCTTTCCACTCAGTCCCCTTGGATGTAGAGCAGGGCTGGGTCAGCCCTGTTCTTCCTGAAGTCCAGGATTATTTCTTTTGTTTTTGTGGTGTTCAGTGGCAGGTTGTTAGCTGAACACCACGCTGTCAGTCGATTGACCTCGTCTCTGTAATCAGACTCATCCCCTCCTGATGCTGATGTAAAGGGCAGAACATAGACATCTGTGGGATATTTTTTGGGCAAAACAAAATTGCTCTCAGGTTTGATCTGGTGCATCAATGTTCACCACTAACTAATCAGTTCATGTACATGAAATTTTGTGGTCCTCTGGGATGTGTTCCCGCTCCTGCGTTTTCAATGCCTGCATGGACTGGGTGTTGGGTAGGTTTGTGGAAACCACTGACTTAAGCTGTGTGACACTTGCATGACTTTGATGCACGCACATCGTTGTGACGATCTCACATGCTGTGTTCCTAGCTGGACGCCGTGCTTTGTTCCACCACATGCCACGCATCCTGCGCTGGACGCTGTGTATATGAAATAATTATTTCGTAGCGGATTAATCATTTTCTCTGCAAGCTGCCTGTTGAAAATGGCTCTAATCTCTTTATGAATCATGGAGGACTGCTTCAGCAGTGCCATTCGCGCACGCCGAATGAGCTGTCGACAGCATTTGGAACCGTCTAAAATGTCATTATTTGTCATGTTTACATTGTAATGGCTTGGTAAAATGGTTGCATGTTCATTCCTTCTTATGAGGATCTGCAAAATTATGTTTATGATAGACTTAAAATCTTATAATTGTTCAGATGAGCCGCACTGTGATCAGTGACACAATGACTCGCATGATCTTGACTTCATGAACGATACTGTGACATTTGTGGAATTACTGGATACTCTGACTACAGCACGTTTAGTGTGGAAACGAATTGACTGGGTTTGCTATTGTGCTGGAATAAGAATAGGATCCAGGCTTTTATTGACATCCTGGATTCAGCTGTCAGAAATGTTCAACTAGTAGAGACATTTACTTATATCGGTAGTGACATTTATGTCTCTGGGTCCCTGGACCTGGACACTAAGAGGAGACTGGGAAGAGCTCATTGAGTCATGAGATCACTGGACAGACACTGGATACTGGATATTGCAGATGCCAATATGTTTGCAGGAGAATGAAGGTCCAAGTCCTTGGGGTTCTGGTGCAACATGTCCTAAAATATGGCCATGCCTGGATCAGTTGATACTGAAGGATCTTCGGAGGATCCTTCGGTACCACTGGAATGACTGTGTCAAACAAACTAAGACAGACTAACACCCCTTTTCCACAGGACAACCCAATCCCCCCAATCCAGAAAAAGTGCAAAAATAGGATGAAACAGCTTACTCCAGGATGCCTTCTACCAGGCTGACTTATGAAGTGTAGGCCTGGTAATGTGCTCAAAAACTAAAGTACAGCTGCGCCCAGCTGCATTCTTAGCCAGCACCACAACAAACACTGCTTTTGCTCATAATTTTTACGCAGATGGAGCACAATCAAACAAGTATCAAGCTGTATTCACTAGCACTACCCTGTTTTGGGCCCCTTCACACACAGTATGAATGTGATCGAATTGTGCATGAATTGCGCACGAAGTGGGAATCATATGTAATACGTGTAAAATTGAGAACCTTCCTATGCCTCGTACACCTGTTGCTACAACTATTTGCGCACACCAGTGGCTGAAAGACAGAATGTGGCTGTGAGAGCCCATTCGATCCCTCTCGCTGCAGGTGTCAGCCAAATTCCAGGTGACACATACGAACATCTACCCCTACTCGTTTGGTACTTAGAAAATGTGTGGCCATTCACACTATTAGTATGAAAACAGTTAGCAGACGATCACTGTCAAGCTGGATGTGAAATTTGTCTAAGTGCCCCCATGACTGTGGAGTTGCCGAGTGCACATGTGGCGTGCCAGAGTGTCGGCTCCCCACACAACACGTGTGTTTCACGCGCCCTCCCTCACAACCATCCGGTGCCTACACCACAGACTCCTCCCCACAGCATGATGCTGCCACCCCCATGTTTCACGATGCTTGTACGAGGTCAATATTTTGCTTTTTGTCCTCAACAGGCCTTAGTAGCTTCTTCAGTCTAACTTAATGTTCCACTTACTTGGCTTTGAGATGTCACGCAGGTTTTGTCACTCTACAATAAACCTTCAAATACAGCAGCTGTATGAACAGTCTCCACTTTTTAGTCGCTGAAGATACCTTCAGAGGTTGCGACTTGCCCGGCTACACCATTGTTGAAGATGACCTTCTCTATCCAATACTCTTCTCATCTTAATGATTGGCTAATCGTATTTCAGCATTATAAACCCATTGTCGGTGACCGAACGCCCCCCCCCCCCCCCCCCCCGCCTTCAATGTGCATGTGTCATTTTGGAGCATCAACAGCAATTTGCCGATTATTGCCTTTCTGCTTAAAACTGCACTCCGGTCATCATCTATCTCAGCGACAGATATCTGAAGCTTCTGTACAACAATCATTTCCACATAAAATAAAAGACGGGAGCGATCAGAGCGCCACAGCAGCACATCTGAGTCTGATTCTTTGAGTCTGACTCTCTGCACCCAAAGTGATCAAAAGGAATAATGTGATTAAGTAAAACCTCTTGAATCATTCTAAAGTGAGTTTTAAGCAGAAATGGCGCATGCATGGTGAAGGCAGGAGGGACCGATTTTCAGGAGGGGCCGTTCAGTCAGTGACACCGGACGTACATTACTGATATGTTGCATCAGTGTTGTGCCTATGCACCAAATCATAAAATAACTCATCTCAAGACATTAAACATGAGAAAGATGTAGAATCTAGACATCACCCACCCCGTGAGCAATCACACTGGCAAAGATGGTGGGGGGGCGGGGAGCTTGATTTTTGGTATTTTGGCACAGCTTTACTGTTACACATGCAATATAAACTGGACCATGCAGAGACAGGTGTATATTATAATCAAATCCTTCAACTGAATACAGGCCATCAACATTTTAGTAATGCAGATTTGTATAAAAATCAAATGGATTTATCAGTAGTGATTACGTTATATCACATTAAAGAAGCAAATACTCACAAAACATTATGTTTCATATTTTTAGTACTTTTGAACAACTTTGGAGAAAGTGGGCTTCATGTATCAATGTTGCGCACTTGTGGCGTAAATTTATGGCGTAAACTTGAAATACACCAAAGTTGCCGTGACATGTATCAAGCAGTGCGCACCTGCCCATTTCTGGTGTACGCCTGATGTGATCTTGATGAATGCGGCGGGTGGATAGATCGTAATTATAATAAACACACCCATAAATATTCAGACTCCGCTTCAGACACACCCTCATTTTACGACATGGAAGCCGGGAAGACGGCAATGAAAAAGAACTCCACCAATCGCGACGCGTGCCAACAGAGCGTCAAAAGCGGCCGTCGTATCAATTGTTTTGTAGTATATAATCAATAAAGTGTTACAGTGGTCCCTCATTAATCGCAGGAGTTATGTTCTAAAAAATAGCCTGTAATACGCGAAACCGCGACGTAGTCAGCGTTATTTTTTACAATTATTATAGACGTTTCAAAGCTGTAGAACGACGCGTGCCAACAGAGCGTCAAAAGCGGCCGTCGTATCAATTGTTTTGTAGTATATAATCAATAAAGTGTTACAGTGGTCCCTCATTAATCGCAGGAGTTATGTTCTAAAAATTAGCCCGTAATACGCGAAACCGCGACGTAGTCAGCGTTATTTTTTACAGTTATTATAGACGTTTCAAAGCTGTAAAACCCCTCACTACACAGTTTATACACTTTTCTCAATCAGGCATGAACATTTTCTCACTTTTCTCTCATGTGTAAACACTCTCAAAGTTCAAACCTTAGTAGGAAAATAATACCAAACTGTTTTCAGGCCCAAACATTTGTTTGAGAAATAAAAAAAGAACATTTTCCTATAAATAATTATGATGGCATTTAGAACTAACAAATTAATTTTAACGATCAACGAACGAGGTCGGACACATAAGAAATTATTAATAGTGACTCACCAGTATTTCACAGATCGCGCCTCTTCGTCCTGACAAACACAGTTATGAGTAGTTGTTGCCGCTCTTTTCTCTTCTGGGCAACAAGATTCTTATAAACAGATACGCAGAACACAGAACACTGTAAAAAAAAGGCATGCAAAATTGGACTAAATACTCCGCGAGACTCCGAGGCCACGACAGGTGAACCGCGTTATAGCGAGGGACCACTGTATTCTCTTTTCACATGTCAATAATTCTTGACATGTGGATATTTGCTCGCTCAATTAATAAGACTCGCCTAATCTGTCAGATGTCATTATTTTTTAAATGTATTTCTGCATTTATTTTATTGTGACAACCGAATGGAGACGACAAAACCTGGTTGCAGCACGGGCGAATTAAGGGAATGACGAAACTACAGTTGTTATTATCAATTTCATAGTCTAAAACGATCACACCACATGAAGTTAAGCTTTCTTTGCAGTCAGCGCTGTAGCCACAGATCGTGCTCCATAACAATCCCGCAAAAGTGGGATTTGTATTGATTATTATGTAGTATAATCAGGAAAGTGTTATTTATGTAACATATGCATTGATTTGTATAATGGCACTGTTTATCATGTTGATCATCTTCATTTTTATGTGGATTCCAGCGCTGGTTCATTTTGGTGTATAATTTACGCCACCTCTAGACCTGGTGTATATTTTCAGTGCAGCGTACGCCAACGACCACATTGATAAATGCCAAGTAGCGCAGCCGTTTTGGCGTACACCCCATATACGCTCAAATATCGCCGTACGCAACGTTGATACATGAGGCCAAATGACTTTCAAGTTGACATTAAATCACTCTCTTGTTTTGGCAAAATAAAAAAAGGTACACTGTAAATTTTGCAGAGTAAAACTTACTCTGTTGTTATAACAGAGTTAAATATACTCTATCACAGTGCTAAATCAACTCTTATTGGAGTACAAACTCTTGATTTAACAAGATGGTAGAGCTGATTTCACTCTATAATAGAGTGTATTTTACTCTACTTAGACTGGGACCAAATGTTATTCCAGCAGAGTATATTTTACCCAGCAAAATTTACTGTGTACATACTGTGATTTCATTCATAAAAACAAAAGGTCCAACTTAATTCATATTTGTACATGTACATATGAGCTACAAGGGCAAAAAGGACACACAGCTGCCTTCATTTCAAATAAAATGTTCTTAAAATCTCCATACGGTTTTTCACTGGCTGTAATGAAGGGACTCTGTGTTCTCTGTGCTCAGAGACAAAAGAGGAAGATAGACCAGGAAAGGAATGGTGGTGGGGGGGCATTTGGCCATGTGCCAGTGATGCATTTCCACCAGGCAATGTCTCTAACATGCAGGCTGCTGACACACAGGATCCTGCAGTCCCTCTTTTATCAATACACACTCTGTGTGAAGGTGCGCTGCACCGTAAGAACACTCAGTGAGCAGAACGATGCCGCACACCCAACATTCTGTCAGTCTGCCAGGCATGTTTGGAATGCCAGTCTGAAAATATGAACGCTGCATTTATGAACAAGCTTTTGCGCAAGAGATTAAATTCTCAACCTTTGTGATGTCACAAAAATCTGCAACAGCTCTATGATGCTCAATCTCCATCGCTCCCCGAAGTTCAGCATCAGAAAAATCAATCAAAAAGTGTCAAGTAATGTTTTTTCATTTGATAACATTTGCAAGCTTTCAAGAGAAGGAGTTCAAGTACCTCAGGGTCTTGTTCATGAGTGAGGGGACGATGGAGCGTGAGACTGGCCAGAGAATCGGTGCAGCAGGGGCGGTGTTGCATTCGCTGTACAATACTGTTGTGACAAAAATGGAGCTGAGCCAAAAGGCGAAGTCCCCCCAGTCAGAAGTGGTCAATGTGGCACGGGAAGGGGAAGTTTGGGATCCCTGCTAGAGCTGTTGCCCCCCGAAACCGGATCCCAGATAACTGGTTGAAGATGAGTGAGTGAGTGCAAGTTTTCTATGGTGGACTTCACACAAGACGGCTATTTGAGGCGTAATGCCTTTATTATTATTATTTGTCTGTTGTTACATCAAAGGGCAGCACGGAGCCTTAGTGGTTAGCAGTGTTGCCTCACAGCAAGAAGGTTATGTGTTCAAGTCCCACCTGTGGATTTACTGTGTGGAGTTTGCATGTTGTTTGTGAGCAGGGGTGGTGGCCAAGTGGTTAATGCGCTTGGTTTCAGTTCAGAAGGTTCTGGGTTCAAATCCCACCCCTGCCACATTTCTCCATGTAATGTGGAGTTGCGTCAGGAAGGGCATCCGGCGTAAAACTTGTGCCAATTCAACAAGCAGATCCACCTTGGATTTGCTGTGGCGACCCCAAGTGCAAACAAGGGAGCAGCCGAAGGGACTTACTAGTTTGCATGTTGTTTGTGTGGGTTCCCTCCAGGTTCCTCCGGCTTCCTCCCACATCCAAAGACATGCAGCTTAGGTGGACTGGAAACTCTGAATCGTCCTTAGGTGTGCGTGCGGGTGTGAATGTGTTTGTTTGTCTATATGTGACCTGGTGACAGAATGGCGTCCTGACCAGGGTGTACCCCGTCTCACCCCCTGTGACTGCTGGGAAAGGCTCCAGCCCCCCGTGACCCTTAACTGGAGTAAGCGGTTAAAGAATAGTGTTACATTAAAAAAAAAAAAAAAATCGGCATCAACTCTATAGAAAATGATCAAAATTAAAATAAAAAAAATGTAAGACTAAATTAGACTGAATGCACCCCACATGATTACATAACCACATCACTATCACATCATCTTCATCATCTTAGCTTTTACAGCAAGTTTTCTTCAGACAAATCAGAGGATGGATACATGAGCATTTCCAAGTCACTGAATATGTCTGAGTTCATTTATGTCAGTAATGACGAAGTACAAAGAAGAAGTGGGTGGCACTGCAGAACAGCACTCTTCCCTCACAGAAAGACGGTCTGCGGTTCAATTCCACTGTTGCTCCTTTCTGTGTTTAGTTTGTATGTAGTTTCTGTGTGGTTTTCTTTGAGCATGTTGGATTCCTCACCCTTTAAAAATGCACATTAAGTTTGTCCTGCTTTCAGTGCCCGTGAGCAAGGAGTGTCTCTACATTTGAATTTCATCTTCAGGTGATAGACTGTGGCTGCACACTACTCCCCCTAGTGGCTGGATTGTGTCTCACTGTTATTACAATGGATAAAATGCAGAGTATGGACAAATAATAAACGTCTCCCTTTCTGTGTGTGTGTGTTGGGGGGGGGGCACCATGACAGCCATGACATCTCAAGGAAATGCATCATTCAAAATGTGTCAGATTGAAATTCACCAAATGCACATTCACCACACACACAGTCTGCGCACACACAAAATGAGCTGCCGTTTCAGTTTGCTGCCATTGTGTTATGAGTTTGTTATGTCTGTTTCCACCTTGTTTTTTGTGTTTTTTTTTTTTTTTACTCATTCCTGATGGTGAAAGCAGATGGACACCCGACCGAGTCTGATGTGCTTGAGGCTTCTTCCTGCAATAAAGGAAGTTGAGCTTTAATACTGTAGCAAAACTGGTCTGGACCTTGTTCTTTGTGTAAAGCACTTTGAGATGACTGCTGGGAGACACACACACACACACACACACACACACACACACACACACACACACACACACACACACACACACACACACACAATCTATAATTCCATTTCCAAAATAGTGTGGTTGTCAGTTAAAGGGTCTCACTTGTTCATCTGTAGCAGTGGTCCTCTATGCACTGTTGCCTCACAGCAAGAAGGTCATGGGGTCGGGGGAAAAAAAAAAAAAAAAAAAAAAAATCACACACTACCATGATTACAATTTGTACAAATTTCCAATGTAGATGATTCATAATAATATTGATAAACACGCGACTGTGCTTTATCCGATTTTTACTAAAATAATTGAGAATGATTCAAATGGTTCATGAAATGATCTGGCTAAAGGGCCTTTCACACAGAGCGCGCAAATGTGGCTAAAATCCATTATTTTCAATAAGCATTGCACAAACACAGTGTCACGACGCACAAAAACCAAGCTTGTCGGGAGCCCGTACCGCCGGTTGACGTCACACTCACCATGGCCAAAGTTCAACTCAGTCCAACTTTCACCACTGTGAGGTAGCTTCACACGTCCGATACAAATGAGGCACAAGCCAAACACAAACGATGACAGAGTGCAGAAATGTGTCAGAGGAACATCAGAACTGCTCATTTATACACAGCATCCTTACAAATGTTTTTCTTTTTACCTCAAGGTTAATTTCCAATTTGGCACAATATAAATGAAATAAACTGAGATTGAACTGAAAAAGTGTATTTAAAAAAGCAAAAACACAAACTGGACGCTAGACTCCCGCAGACCGACAGACGCCAGGAATTTTTGATTACTGTACATTTTGAAGTAAAACAAAAAAAAAACCTTTCTTACATTAGAAAACTTAAAAATGAAAATAGCTTTAAGTAAAAAAAAAAAAAAAAAAAAAAAGATTCTTTACATATCTTTGATGTTCATCTGTAAATTAAAACCATAACTTATCTGTTGTTGTTTCAAATGAGATCATTTCTTGATTAACATGATAAATAACCTTGGACATTTATTTTTAGACAAATAAAATAGCATGAAAAGTAATGTGTACATTTTTAAGTCTGGTAGATTCATTCATTCATATCTGCATTTCAACCAGGAAAAAAGACACAGTAAATAAACGTAAATATTTATTATCACAGATTACGATTACAGATGATGGAGGCATCTTTGCTCATTGGGACCTTGGATCAAAGGCTGTGAATACTTATGTACATGTTATTTTATTTTATTTTTTTATTTTTAATAAATTTGCAAAAAATAAATAAATAAATAAAAATAAATAAATAAAAATATGGGGTCGGGGAAGCCGGGGCACAGTGGATCAGAAATGTTTTGTGGCAAAATAAACATTATGCATAGGTTTAGGTCATTCTATTGTGGATTTAATACAGCAAGTTATTGTTTATAAGGCTGTGTTATTTATGTCTCCCCAAGTGTAATTTACAGGTGTTTAAAATCAATTTTAAAATTTTCGATTCACTGTGCCCCAGACACTAATTCGCGGGACACAGTGGATCAACATGGAATATAATAAAAAACCACATGATTATAAAGATTTCTTCAAAATTATTAAATATATGCTGAAGCATATACAAAATCCAGCAAACCAGCTAGTATGTAATGTGTGAGTGTCTTATATAGTGATATAAGTCCTTTAGAAACTATTATAAATACAACTATCATAAATACTGTGCCCAAATTATAGAAATAATAATAATAATGCATAAGATTCAACAAGTAATATTTGTCATCCACTTGATACTAGGGCTTAGTAAATCACTTTCTACACTGATTCACTGTGCCCCGGGTGCATGTGACAGACATGAGTCATGTTATCAAAGGAGAAGACATAACACATGCTCATCAGCTGGACAGGGTAGTATTCTAACTAATAACATTTTTTGGGGCCACCTTTCCTCTGTTGTGAGAAATAAATACAAAGACACTGACATCCACAAAATTTACTTTTGACAGGAAAAAACTGACTTCACTTGCCACTTAGTTTTACTCTTAATGTACCCAAAAACAAAACACTAATTTTTAAGGGGATGGCTTTATGCATAAAAATATGGCATAACTGCTGCAAATATAATTGTAGTTTTTCAGATATCGCTACTGATTCACTGTGCCCCGTGATTCACCGGCCCTGGTTTTCTAGGGGAAACCGGGGCCGGTGAATCACGGGGCAGAATTGTAGAATTGTGTAGAATTTTGAGAAAAATTAATTTCATCCATTTTTGGAATAAGGCTGTAATATATATAAAATAAAATATATATAAAATATAAAATGTGGAAAACTGAAGTGCTGTGAATACTTTCCGGATGCGCCGTACCGTCAGGGTGATGCTGAAGCACTCAGGAGGGACTGGGAAGACTTTTTTCATTTCATTTTCTGTCAGTCTGATAAAAGCTGCAGGCAGTACGACCTTAATGTGTTGATAGTGGAGCCGTGCGGCAACCAACATCCCCAGTGTCAGAAAGTACAAATATATAACAGGTTATCACCAGTGCACAGGCGGCAAAATCACACGTGATACAGTTATAAATGTTTAAAAATGTAGATTAGATGAGGACAGTGTGTGTAGAATGTTTTCTGTCTTGTCAAGGACTTCACTGGTGCGTGAATAATGTTATTTTGTAAAAAAATACAGCGCAGTCAGCACGGTGCAGTGCCACCATCAATCACAGAGACACCACTGGAACTCTTGACTGTCCCATTTAAATATTACAGCCTTTTTTTGGGGGGGAGAGAAGCAGCACTTAATTGAAAACTGGACCCATGCCCAGTTTCAAGAGGTCAGTGTGACCTCGCTGGGTTATTCCTGGCATCCTTCAGCTGCAGCCAGGGTATTAACTCGGAACAATGACCGCTCAACAACGCAGCAGACAAGACTCAGTCACAAGGCCCTTAACGTGCCAGTAACAGATCGGTCAGTTTCCACTCACAAGCAGGTGATTCTGATTCAGCGACAAAATGAGATGCGTTTTCCTGAGTAGGCGCGTGTGTGTGTGTGCATGTGTGTGTGTGTGTGTGTGTGTAGGGGGGGGGCAATGATTTTCTTAAGTTATAAGAATATTTGTTTTGACAGTATTAAAGTGATACAATTAAGATGCATTTGCTTCATTTTAGGCTTTTATGTGTAAAACGTTACACATTTTATCCAGCAGAGGGCGCAATATATTTTTGTTGTGAAGTCACGCAGCGTAAAGTACACACCGGGAATCAAACCCAGGTCTACACACTCCTATTTCACAGACATACTGTGTCTTCTCATGACAGATGCAGATTTCTTTTGAGCCATCCCCAAAATGTAATGTTGCTGGACCAAGCCAAAATGTGTCAATACCAAAGAAGAAGAAGAAAAAAATTGGTAGCGCACCAGCTGAGTGTGTTAAAATGTTGTGAAACTTTTAAAAATTGCCAGGAAAACGTATTAGCAATCCAACAAACAAACCAATAACTGCAAGAGAAAACTTAACTCCCACATCTTAAAGCCCTGCGTGGTGGACCAACCCGGTCTCATGTCAGTTCATGGCGGAATTACGAAAAGTACATTAATCTAAGGGTTTGTGACGGGGGCACAAATTCATTTTGCGATGGGGTACAAAATGTGGGGTGATCGGGTAGGTCTGAGGGGCATTATGGTTTGGGTTAGGGGTGGGTAGACACGCTATAGAGTTAGGAGTTAGGAGTAGGAGGATTATTAACTGCAAAATAAAAAAAAAAACCATGTCACAAAAATCAGGCGCTTTTTGTGATCGGGCAAGGAAAAAAAAGTGAGACTGGGCTGGGTGGACACGTGAACAATGATAAGGTTGAATCAGATGGAAATCTGCTACTGAAAATTAAAGAGTGTCATAAGTACAATACCAAGCCACCCTTTGGACCAACACAATTTATATTATGGCTTTTTTGCCGTCTCACACATTTTAAACGTGAGAAGACTTCTCCGCCAAAGTGTGGGAAAGGACAAACACAACACAAGCAAAACTACCTGTCCTCCAGAGCATGTCTGAGCCCATCGATCACTGTCTAAACTCTGGAATGCGGGTTGCAACTATCAAACCAGACTGAACCACCTCAGTTCTCTCATTTTTACGCTGGCCTTCATGGCTTTGGTATCAGTGACATCACTGTTATGAGGGTGAAAAAAAGGACACGTAGTGGGGGGAGGTGCGCCAGCACCACACACGGTCATTGCAAATCTACTAGACTCATAGTTCTCAAACTGTGGGGCTCCCTCTGGTGGTACGCCGAGTCAACCGAACAAACTCATTTTTTATGGTGTAATTAAGTCAGCTGCTTTATTTCCAATCAGATTAAGGCTATCTCCACACCTTTTCACTGAATCAATACAAACAAACAAAGCAAACTATTCATAATAAAGGATTTAACAGCTTTATGGCTTCAACACTTGGGGAAACTTGTTTGAAAATGTTATTTACAGAGGGATTCCTCAAATTTCTTTTTCATCCCTCTTGAGATGTGTGGCAATGTCATCACAAACTTCAAAGTGCGTGTTGCAGTTGTAATCCTAAGAAGAGGAGTGTGGATTGAACATGTCATCAATTATCGAACTGTGCGGAAAACAAGAGACAAAGTGGGAAACCTTTGGTATCAAATGTTAATTTGACGCTTCTGTTACAAGTCTGTAAATAAAATTTTTGAATAAGTTCTCATTTCAAAAACTTGTGTACGATCAAAAAGTGGTAACATTTTATTGGCCCACCCTGTATATACATGTCTCTCATATATTATGTAAAAGCTAGCAAGAAACACTTCAAACAATGCTATTTATGGAACCTAATAACACCTCTCAACTTATTTCGTGGCCGTTAGCATGGTGACGCCACCGGCTAGCTGCAAAAGTCAGTTTTGTTTGCATGTACATATAACCTCTTTGTCATATATTATATAAAAGCTAGTGAGAAATAAACCCTTCTGAAACTGAAAATGTTGTTTTTGTAACTTGATACCACCTCTGGTGTCATTTACAATACATTTTGTGGACATTAGCATGCATGCTAACTTCTTCTAACTCAAAGCTAACTTCTTATGAAGTTAAATATGTCTCATTAATACCTGCAAATGCACAGAAGGTGATCTACAAATATTCCTTGATTTGCACAAGTTCCACTCTTGTCAAAAGCTCACACAAGGCCTCCTGCAGAAGCTGTTAAAACATAAACATTGTTTTTGATTGATAGAAGGGCTTTATTGAACATGTACAAATTCCATGATAGACAATAGGATTTTAATAATTAATTAAAGTACTGCAAATTATAGAGAACACATTGCTCATACGGCCGAGGGTATTTTAGCATATATATTTTTAACACCCCTAGTTACGTCCCCATGCAAGAACTGTTCCCATGGCTGGAAATGGAACCCAGGTCTATTGGTAGCCCAACTCCTTATCCCATTGTTCCACAGTCTACCCTTGACTTAAAAATATTTGCCTGCCAGAAAATGATGCTCTTCTTGACAAAGGGCTTCCATCTCTATCTATGACTGTTTTATTTAGCTAATACAGTCTCATTCACTCACTCCATGAAGGTTTTGTCCTTGTCTACTTCCAGCACAGTCTCTGTCCTGTCCTGAGAGCGCCAGGCGACAACAGCAGAGTACATAGGAAAACAAGTTATTTTAGATGTCTGGGAAGGAAAACATTTAATAACAAAAACCCACCAAACAATCTTTGGAGTGAGTTTGTGTCTAAAGATAGGATGAAAACTGGTTTGTCGAGCCAATTCCTTTTGTTTCTTCACATGTAGATAAGTGGACATGTTTGGCTCTATTTTCGGAAGAAACAATGATACTGTAATAAAGAAATTCATATAAAATGGCAACATGATTGTTTGGTATATGTAGTTAGATCTCAGGCTTTGTTACGAACTTAAAAAAAAACAAAACCCCAAAAATAAACAGGCAGCAACTGCCGATAAGAACAACAGTCTCTTACTGGACGTAGCCTCATCGTATTGACACTGGATAAAGAGGGTTTTGACACCACCTGTCCCGTGTGAGACACATAGAAGAAAGCGGCCTAAACAATTATAGGAGGTGTGCCTTTAAACAACAGTCCGTCAGCACACGACATACCGTATGTGTGCTGTAGTCCGCTGTATCAACAGGCAGCCTGGGAAGCATCAGTCAACATGTTTTTAAATGTGTACGAGCAAACACCCAAATTAAACAAGTACGTATGTTGTCCGGGGTAGAGGTAGGAACAGACTTGTTTGCCTCTCGTCCTATTAAAGCAGAGGGGAGGCGGAGACAGCAGGTTGCTCGCCTTCTGTTTTACTGCCTGCTGCATGACGCACAGCTGCACAAACAGCGGGCATGTGGAGCTGGCCGGCCTCATAACCACTGTGCTTGTGTACATTTTGTCATCAGCATCTCGAAAGGCCACGTTTTTAGTGGAGCAGATAAAAGTATGACTTTTGGCCAGAATTGCTCACTTGGTGATAGAATCATCAGATTTGGCTTGAATGTTCTTCATAAGTCAGTGTTTGAGAAAAGAAAATTGCTGGCTACTTGAAAATCCAATATGGTGCCCAGGTAGGGGGTCAGTTAAGAATTACACAGGGGTCAAAATTTAAAAATGCTCCAAACATACTGAAAAGTATAACACATTATTTGTCTGATTATAAATATTCCAAAAAGGTATAGTTTGGACAATCTGTGACTGAATGTTATGGAGTTATGGGGTAAAAAGAATGGTGACAAAGGTCAGTTTCAGTTTGTACAGGGGTCAAAAGTTAAAGTTACTCCAATTTTTGTAAAATGTGATGCAAATTATGGTTTGGGTTAATAGGGTTTTAAAAAGGAATAGTTTGGAACATGTGTCATTCTTAGTTATCACGTTACAGGGTAACATATGTCACCTGCCAAAGAATACAATGTATATCGACATTGTTTGACCTTTACTTTGGAGATCAAGCATTCAACACAGTCAAAGGTATTCCATTTATTAATCCTATTAGTTCAACCAAGAGGAACCAACTGGAGCAACTTTAACTTTTGACTCCTGTACAAACTGAAATTGACCATTGTCACCATTCTTAATGTTTTTACCCCATAACTCCATATCATTCAGTCACAGATAGTCCAAACTATTCCTTTGTGGAATCTCTGTGATCAGGCAAATAATGTGGAATCACTTTCAATATGATTGGAGCATTTTTAAATTTTGACCGCTGTATAATTGTTCATTGAACCCTACCGAGCCGCCATATTGGATTTTCAAGTGGCCAGCACACAACACATCACTGATTCATGAAGTACATTCATGCCAAATCGGATGCTTGTGTCACCAAGTGATGGACTGTTTCAGTTATCTGCTGCACGATTTGGGGCAGAGGACCGTATCTTCCACCTGCTGCAAAACAGTGCGCGATGGTTGTTATTTTCATGCCAAATGTCAGTATTCTTTAAATAGCAAATCTACTTGCAGCCATTTGTGCACCCATGGGCCTGTCCATCCGTCTTCGGTGTGGTCAGGTGCAGCGCCGGTGCGATGATACAGCCAGGCGGCAGAAAACGTCTGCGTCAGAAACTACCAAAAATGTGCTCTAAATTCAAGCACATGGTTTTCCTGTTATTCTTATGGCATCTATATTTAGATACGCCTTACATACAGTCAGGCCCATAAGTATTTGGACATAGTACACCACAACATTAGGGTTGAAACTAAACAGTTGAGATGTCCTTGAAGTGGAGACTTTCAGCTTTAATTCAATGGGTTACCACATGAACCATTTATTAATTACAACCATTTTCATACACAGTCCCTCCTAGAAATGCAGGACAAACTAAATATAAGTCATATTTTTTGCAAAAATCAACACTTTCACAGCCAGTTTTCTTTAGATCAGTCAGAAAACAGATCCATGAGCATTTCCGAGTCACTCAACATGTTTTGGACTTCATGAACATCAATCATTAATAAATACAGACAATGTGGTACTCTACTGTAAATCTGAAGCAAGCCGTATTTAAAACTAGGTGACCGTGCAAAAAGGAGGTAAGTGAGGGAAGCCATCAACACAGGAGTTAAAGACGTCTGTCGCAGCAATTGGAGAAACTTTGCAAAAAGCATCTTTTGTCTGTTGCATCAGCATTTACACAGTTTCCAAGGTGGAGTGTCACAGAGATGATTTCATTCAAAATAAGATGCAACATTTCAGCTCCAATTTGCCAGAAGGCACATGGGAGACGGAAGCCTAAATCTTCTCCATTTTTTTGTATTAAAATCATTCTCTGTTCTAATCCAAGATGAAGCTGTGACTGGTGGTGCAACAGGCAAAGGTTATACAATGCACACTTTCTCCAGTCACAACCATAAAAGCCTATAACTACTTCATTGTTGTCAAAGGTATCTTGGTGGCTTCCCTCACCAGTCTCCTTTCACTGTTACATAGTGCCTACCCCAAACAGAGCTATCATACAGACCCACTGTATTTACAATGGATTCAAATGAAGTCCAAGACGTATTCAGTAACTTGATAATGTTCATGCATATGTCGCCAGACTTGTCTACAATAGTGTTTCCCAATCATGGACCTCAGGACCCAAAGTAGCTACTGCACATTTTCCATAAGTGCCTGATCAATGCAGCCCAGATCAGCTCAGTTAGGTGTGTTGGCAGACATAGCTTATTATGTGAGTGTAGAGTAGGGAGAAATAGAAATTGTGCAAAATTGGGAAAACACTGGTCCAAAGAAAACTGGCTGTAAAAGTAATGATGATTAGCATAATAATAATGTTTAGTTTGTCCAATTAATTATGGCTTTTGAAAATGGAGAGACTGTGCACACAAATGGCTGTGAGTACGAAATGTTTCGGGGTTCTCTTCAGACAATGGAATAACACCGGTGCGCCATTATAGTCTCATCACAGTGCCATTATACTCTGGTGTCATCTCAAGATTTTTTTTTTTTTCATTTGAGAGGACTCGACATTGCCATTTGCCCGCTGGTCTGGCGGTGATTTGGCCCACTGTCAGGCCACTACAGGCTAGTACAATTTAGAAAATGATGGCACGCACGGGCCCCGACAAATATTTGCAAAATTCTGTTTATTTTACCATTTCTGCACAATCAATGGGTCCGAGTTCGGCGATTTACTCAGACTGACAACAAATATGAGTAAATAAGTACAACCCCAATTCCAATGAAGTTGGGACATTATGTAAATGTAAAAAAAACAAAAACAGAATATAATGATTTGCAAATCCTCTTCAACCTATATTCAGTTGAATACACCACAAAGACAAGATATTTCATGTTCAAACTGATAAACTTTATTGTTTTTTGTGCAAATATTTGCTCATTTTGAAATAGATGCCTGCAACACGTTTCAAAAAAGCTGGGACAGTGGTATGTTTACTACTGTGTTACATCACCTTTCCTTCTAACAACACTCAGTAAGCGTTTGGGAACTGAGGACACTCATGACTGGGTATAAAAGGAGCATCCCCAAAAGTCTCAGACATTCACAAGCAAAGATGGGGCAAGCATCACCACTTTGTGAACAACTGTATGAAAAATAGTCCAACAGTTCAATGTTTCTCAATGTTCAATTGCAAGGAATTTAGGGATTCCATCATCTACAGTCCACAATATAATATGAAAATTTGGAGAATCTGGAGAACTTTGTACGTGCAAGGCCGAAAACCAACACTGAATGCCCATGACCTTCGAACCCTCAGGCAGCACTGCATTAAAAACCGACATCATTGTGTAAAGGATCTTACCGTGTGGGCTCAGGAACACTTCAGAAAACCATTGTCAGTTAACACAGTTCATCACTACATCTACAAGTGCAAGTTAAAACTCTAACATGCAAAGCGAAAGCCATACATCTACAACATCCAGAAACACCACTGCCTTTTCTGGGCCCGATTCATTTGAAATGGACAGATGTAAAGTGGAAAAGTATGCTGTGGTCTGATGAGTCCACATTTCAAATTGTTTTTGGAAATCATGGATGTCGTGCCTCTGGACAAAAGAGGAAAAAGGCCATTCAGATTGTTACCAGCATTAAGTTCAAAAGCCAGCACCTGTGATGGTCAGCGCTGGGCACAGTTCCGCTAATCCGCTAACCACTAATTATTGAAGCTAATGTTTCCATTATCGGATTAGCTTTTCAGATAACTTTGAAAACCATTATCGGACAAATTATCTTCCAATAAGTTTTGGTCCGATAATTTTTAGACCGTGAACTTTGTAACTTAATAGTTACAAACATTTATGAAATCTAAAATCAGTTGTCAGCTGTTAAATATTTTGTAGTCATGGGTCCAACTTGGTGGGGGATAGGGGGGACATGTCCCCCCCACCTTTTCAACCATGGAGGACAGAATATGGTATGTCTCCCCCACCTTCTGACATATATGTGTGTACTTGAAACATGCTATGCCAGTCTTATGTGCAAACCATGTCAGAATAGTATCTTTGTTTCTGAAAGTTTGTATTTTTAGCAGCATTAACTTGTTTACAACACCTGTTTCTTGTTTGTCACATTCCGAATTTTCTAGGACTGCATTTGCCCAGATTTGAAACCAAAAATAGTTGCCTCTAGGGACTAGTGTGTACACATAAGTATCAATGGACCATATGCTAATTTACTAAATTCTGAAAATTAGAGAAGGAAATCAGAAAAGCTATCTGGGACCTCAGAAAGCCCATCTGCAATTATTGTTTGATCTCCAAAATCAGTCTATGTAAGCGAAATTATGTTCAGTATGAGTGTTGTCATTAGTGCCACTTCGAAAATTAAATTCATGATAAGTAATTTATCTTAAACTTATGATATGTTGTTTTTTCAAACTTATGCAAAAACAAATCTTGAGAAAAAAATATAGTATGCGATAGTTAATAATATTAAGAGCCTGTTCTTTCATATTTATGAATACATTTTACCACGTCGCAGTTGTTTTTTTAATGAAAACTCAACCTATCATTCTTTTTGAGATCTACACATGTGGTGATACCTTATTTACACCAGGATGTTAATAAAATCAATGCTGGCTATTCTCAGAATAAAGTACTTATATCCAGTTTCAATTGTATAAGTCAAATGGTGTCCACTTTATGGTCTTCTCAAAACATTAAAATTACTGTTGTGGATGCTCAGAATACATCTGAGCTTATCTAGAAACCGTTGGTTTCTGGGGGCCTATAGCGGCCCCCACACCCCCGGCCTACAGGCTTCGGCCCTGCGGGCCTCGCACTTTGTCCCCCCCAAATTTCGAGTTCTAAATTGCACCCTTGTTTGTAGTTGATGTGCAGTTTTATCCTCTGTAAACAAAGGAGAGCTGTTTCTAAAATAAACCGCTCTATTCTCTGCAAGCTGGTCACAAAAGAGGAAGAGAGAAGGGGGGAAGAAAGAAAGAAGAGGAAAAAAAGCTAACTTCTTTTGACCCCATACTGATATGCTGGCAATATCACCTAAGTCATCCAGAGGCATACAGTTTTAACTTATGGTTAAAATTTTAACCAAACTAATTTCGGACAAGTTATTTAAATTAACATCACGGCTGAAGTTCTATAAAGTGAAAATATCAGCTATATGTTTTAGTTTTAAAGTAATGCGCTCATTTTGAAGGTTTTAGTGTGGAGATGCTGTTCCCAGTACTTTATGGGTATCTCAGTACATTCACAACAGAAGAAATGCATTTGAGAGGCTCTGATCAGGCTCCACACAGACAACAGCATTAAAGTCTTTGTATATTGTGCCTAAAACTCTAGTGAATATATTGTCTGAGTTTATAGACGTTGTTATTGTGTTTGTTTTATGTAAAAGCTCAGGTTGTTCCGCCATTATTTTCAACTGGAATCACTGCAACTGATTCCTGTTTGGTATTTAGAGTCCTGCTTATGTGAAACACTGTCTGGTGTCTTTGTTCCAGAGTAATATATATGTCTGAAATTCAGTTTGCGTTTATTAAATTCCACGCATCTTAAACGTAGCAGACATGGATTATCTGGAATTCTGTTTTGGCAAGTTTTCACTGTCTCTACTGCCATCTACTGGCCAGTAGTGTTCGTGGCAGTATTCACCCTAAAGCACTGTACAATATTTTCAATCATAGTACTCAGCTCCAGCTCAAACTGTATGACAAAACCGTACGTTGTAAAAGTTCAGAGCGCACAATTTATGTTCTCACACACATTGTATGTTCAAAAACCACACGTTGGACTCGTGTTTCCAGAAGCAAAACGGAAACAGAAGCTTTTTTTTTTTTTATTTACATTTCTTATTTTTACAAAAACTCTCGATGGGACACATCAAAGTAAAAAAAAAAAAAACATTACGAGTTGAAGAAAGAGGGGGAAAAAGAAACAGAAGCTGCTCTCCCAAAGAGATGATCACTGTTTATGCTCTCTCTAATTCTGCATCGGTGTTTGTACATGCACAGTGTGAGAGGATGGACGCTTGTAAGGCTTCAGCAGCGGGATACCCTCACGACGGCTGATCAGAATATCAAACAAGTTTGATTTTCATCCGACCATACAATTGCCGATCAGGAGGTGGTTGTGAGAGGTTAAATGCAGCTCGTTACTCCATTTATACTTCATGATGCAGGATGCGCGATTAAGCTGAAACTCAGCATGATCCAAAAAAATTCTCGCATAAGTGAAAAATCAGCTGAAAAAGAGCCAAAACTTGCACAGTGTAAGCTCAGCTTAAGTACTGAATGTCTGGCACCAGTAGATCATGGCAGTGTTCTATTTATTTTGATGCCGGTTATATCAGACGGTTATCTAATTACAACTTGCCATTTTTTTTTTTGAAAATGCTTTTTTTTTTTTTTTATTAAAAAATGGCATATTTTACAAAAGCACATTTATCTGTAAACACATGACACACCTCACATTAACGTGTTGGTTTACATAGAATGAATGAGTCAACCAATCAGTGTTAGCGAAGGCACATTTTACTCATAATCCTTTTCCATTTGTCTGTGTTTGTTACAAAACTTCAGAATTAGTGCATTATTTAAAATTAAAACATATGTGTTATATTTTAATTTTGTACAAAGTTTGTACAAACTTTTCCACGGCAATGCTATTATTGAGTCGAGAGTTGAGCTTCGCTGCTGGAAGCCATGTAATAAACAGAAGCTTCCAGCAGTGTGCAGGACTTACAAAAACAGAAGTGCCGACTCATTGTTTGGGTCTGTAGTCACCTTTGATGCTATGAGAATCAATTGTGGTGTTAAAACTCAATCAAAATCAGCTTGTTAGTAGTTGCAAGTGTACCGGAGACAATACTGGAGGTTATCTGTTATCTGTAGCTTCCGATAAATTTTGGGTGGTTTATTGGTTTAGCTTTATTAAAGATATCTGTTATCAAACCTATTTTTTTGGTTAGCTGTGCCCACCACTGGTGATGGTATGGGGGTGTATTAGTGCCCATGACATTGGCAACTTACACATCTGTGATGGCCCCATCGATGCTGAAAGGTACATCCAGGTTTTGGAGCAACACATGCTGCCATCCAAGCAACATCTTTTTCAGGGACGTCCCTGCTTATTTCAGCAAGACAATGCCAAGCAACATTCTGCACGTGTTACAATAGCGTGACTTCGTAGTAAAAGAGTGTGGGTACTAGACTGGCCTGCCTGCAGTCCAGACCTGTCACCCATTGAAAATGTGGCGCATTATGAAGTGCAAAGGACAACGGAGACCCCGGACTGTTGAACAACTGAAGTTGTACATCAGGCAAGAATGGGAAAGAATTCCACCTACAAAGCTTCAACAATTAGTGTCCTCAGTTCCCAAACGCTTATTAAGTGTTGTTAGAAGTAAAGGTGATGTAACACAGTGGTAATCATACCACTTTCCCAGCTTTTTTGAAACGTGTTTCAGGCATCCATTTCAAAATTAACAAATATTTGCACAAAAATACCTTCTGCATCAGTCCATTATATAGTAGTACTAAATCCTCTCGATAAGTCCAGTGTCTTTCAAGTATATATAAAGCCAACACTTCCCCCTCCCACTTGACCTTATCTCTAAAATACATCCTACAGAAACTTCTTTCAGGCCTATTCTTCTAAATTCTGAGAGAAGCTCTCGACTTTCTCTGAAATATTTATTACAATACATGAGGACATCCTAAATCGCCAAAAGAATGTCTGAAATAAAGTCTTACCAACTCCTGGATGAACCTGTACCAATACTATTGATAGCTGACACGGAGTCAATTCAATATGCACTATATTTTATTAAATGTATTTGAGTAATATCACTGTGTGTGACATAACTCCATGAGCATTGTTTAATCAATTCTATCATAGAAATGTACATGTAACCATTTTAGTTTCAATAAATGTTGCTGTGAGCTCAGGTTTTTGTTGCTATTGTGCGCTTAAGCACCTGATCGTCCAATATTTTGGAAACATGCCAAAAACACCCCACCTCGGGGACCATCACCTTGGGGGAGGTGATGGTCTAGTGGTTAAGATGTTGGGCTTGAGACCAGAAGTGTTGGGAAAGTGTAGTGACACGGACCCACAACAGGGGGCGTAAATGAACGGACAATAGAAGGAGTTAAATTAGAACACTTTACTGTTGTGAATGCCACAACCAAACACAGCAGATTACAGAATGCAAGTCAATCAATAAAGGTGTCGTGTGGGCAGGCTCGACGATAGGAGACGCCCATCTGGAGACGAACCGGAACCACACGATTTCCACCGCCACTGAACCCGAGGGATACTGGAGCCGCCAAGTCCCGAAGTCCCCAGGTGGCCACTGTCTCGGCGTGTCGGATCTGGTACTGCTGGCGGAAAACAAAAACAGTCAAATGTGGGTGTGTGTACACCCAGTAACAATTATGGTGGGAATTCCACCTCCACCTCTCACTCAATATCTTGCAGAGTACCGCAGTGATTCCTCAGGGGAAAAGAGTGCCGTCCAGCACTCTCTCAGCTTCCACCGACAGAGGTACCGGTACTCCTGCAAACACTCACAATATACAAATTTTATTGTACCACACAAACGGCTGAGGATATTACCTCTCAATGAAGTTGATATCTCAGCGATGTGGTGGAGGTGTCTTCCTGCTTTTATTCCTGGTGTAATGTAGATGATCAGTGACAGCTGTCATGGTTGATGGGTGACAGTTGTCACCTCGGCAGTTCCTGGAGGCAGCAGCGCCCTCTCGTGCCTGAAGCCCGCACTTCAGGCAGGGCGCCCTCTGGTGGTGGGCCAGCAGTACCTCCTCTTCTGGCGGCCCACACAACAAGAAGATCCTTGGTTTAAATCCTCGCCTGACTGGAAAATCACTATGGGCCCTTGGGCAAGGTCTTTAATCCCCTATTGCTCTCGGTGTGTAGTGAGCGCCATGTATGGCAGCACCCTGACATCGGGGTGAATGTGGGGCATAATTGTAAAGCGTCTGATGCAGATGGAAAAGCGCTATATACGAGGTCTGTTAGAAAACTATCCGACCTTTTTATTTTTTGCAAAAACTATATGGATTTGAATCATGTGCGCTTACATCAGCGAAGCTTGAACCTTCGTGTGCATGCGTGAGTTTTTTCACGCCTGTCGGTTGCGTCATTCACCTGTGAGCATGCTTTGAGTGAGCAGTGGCCCTCCCTCCTCGTCGGATTTTCATTGCGAGGAAAATGTGTGAACGATTTGGAGCTTTGCTGCATCAAATTTTTCCAGAAACTGTGAGAGACAGCCAGGTGGAAACCATTCAGAAGATTCAGACGGCTTTCAGGGACGATTCTATGGGGATCACACAGATTAAGTAGTGTTAAAACCGATTTAAAGACGGCGCACAATGGCGGAGGGCGCGCTGCGCTCCGAGCGGCGATCGACAGGCTGAAACGACCAGATCATTTCCAAACTGAATGCTGTGTTGATCCGTGACGTCGTCTGGCTACCAGAGAAATGGCAGAAGATGTGCACATAGCACTTTTTCGGCACATTCCACTGTTACAGGAGTTTTTGTCATGAAAAGATGTGAGGAGGAATTCGTGCGTCGGGACGGAGCTGCTAATGGTGCGGGACAAAAAGCAACACCGTGATGAAGCCTCACAGGACATGTTGTGGCATGTCCAGCTCATCCACAATTTCTCGGATAGTCACACGACTGAAAAGCCACTGAAAGGCGTCTGAATCTTCCAAATGGTGCAAGAGCTGGGCATGTTACAACATGTCATGTGAGACAAACACAGAGGTACTTTTGTCCCGCGTCATTAGCAGGTCCGTGGCGAATTCCTCCGCTCCTCTTTCCATGACAAAAACTCCTGTAACAGTGGAATGTGGCGAAAAAGTGCTATGTGCACATCTTCTGCCATTTCTCTGGTAGTCAGACGACGTCCCGGATCAACACATCGTTCACTTTGGAAATGATCTGGTCGTTTCAGCCTGTCGATCGCCACTCGGAGCACGGCGCACCCTCAGCCATTGTGCGCCGTCTTTAAACTGGTTGTGTGATCCCCATAGAATTGTCCCTGAAAGCCGTCTGAATCTTCTGAATGGTGTCCACCTGGCTGTCTCTCACATTTTCTGGAAAAATTTGATGCAGCAAAGCTCCAAATCGTTCATATATTTTCCTCACAATGAAAATCCGATGAGGGGAGTGGACCACTGCTCACTCAAAGCCTGCTCACAGGCGAATGACGCAACCGACAGGCGTGAAAAAACTCACGCATGCACACGAAGGTTCAAGCTTGGCTGATGCAAGTGCACATGATTCAAATCCATATAGTTTTTGCAAAAAATAAAAAGGTCGGATAGTTTTCTAACAGACCTCGTAAATGCAGTCCATTTACCATTTACCTCGGGCGATAATTGCCAACCGCCCCGCTATTTCATGGGGAGAACCCTGTATTTGATGCAATGTTTTTTCTTAAATCCCTTGAATTTAAGTTGAAAGCCTACAGTACAAGCACATCTTCACTGGTTCATTGTAACTCCACTGTGGTGACGTAGGGCAAGTAGTTCAGTGGATAAGGTGCTGACCTGCCAATATGTAGACCTGGGTTTGAATCTTGCTCCGGCTACCCATCTGTGTGCTTGGACAAGACACTTAATCTGCATCATCTCAGTCCACCCAGCTCTAAATGTGGACTGACTTTCTCTGAGGATACAGCCCACACTAATTCACCTCTTGGAGCTCCGAGTGCTTGGCTGCAGTTTGACTGGACGCCTCGACTAACATGTCTCACTTAGTTCATACACGAACTCTCTAAAACGAGCTGTGAGCGCATCATGGCTCGGTTATTACTTCTCAACTGGGGTACAAGTGAGCTGAGAGTGATCTTGTCAGTGCTTTAAATTATAACTCCAATTCCAATGAAGCTGGGGCGTGTGAATTGTAAATAAAAACAGAATACAATGATTTGCAAATCCTCTTCAAACTATATTCAATTGAATACACCACAAAGAAAAGATATTTAATGTTCAAACTGATAAACTTTATTGTTTTTGTGCAAATATTTGCTCATTTTGAAATGGATACCTGCAACATGTTTCAAAAAAGCTGGGACAGTGGCAACAAAAGACTGGGAAAGTTGATGAATGCTCAAAGAACATATGTTTGGAACATTCCACAGGTGAACAGGTTAACTGGAAACAGATGAGTGTCATGACGAGGTATAAAAGGAGCATCCCCAAAAGGCTCAGCCATTCACAAGCAAAGATGGGGCGAGGACCACCACTTTGTGAACAACTGCGTAAAAAATAATCCAACAGTTTAAGAAAAATGTTTCTCAACGTTCAATTGCAAGGAATTTAGGGATTCCATCATCTACAGTCCATAATATAATCAGAAGATTCAGAGAATCTGGAGAACTTTCTACACGTAAGCGGCAAGGCTGAAAACCAACATTGAATGCCCATGACCTTCGATCCCTCAGGCGGCACTACATTAAAAACCGACATCATTGAGTAAAGGATCTTACCGCGTGGGCTCAGGAACACTTCAGAAAATCATTGTCAGTTAACACAGTTTGTCACTACATCTACAAGTGCAAGTTAAAACTCTACCATGCAAAGTGAAAGCCATAGATCAACAACATCCAGAAACACCGTCGCCTTCTTTGGGCCCGAGCTCATTTGAAATGGACAGAGGCAAAGTGGAAAAGTGTGCTGTGTCTGATGAGTCCACGTTTCAAATTGTTTTTGGAAATCATGTGTTATGTGCAGACGCGAGCTGAGGAGCAGACCAGCGTCTGACTGAACCCAGCGCTAAAATAACCAGAAAGCGGTTCCAAAAACAAAACAAGTTTATTTCCCGTCTGTGCAATAATTGTGTACAACATAAATGTGCGGTTATCTGGCGAGGTGAAGGACTGCGCGCTTTCCAGCGCCCAAATGGATCAAAGCCCGACGCTTCTGGACCCAGACTCACCGCCGAACACCCCCCAGGTGGATACGACAAACTGACTCTGTGAAGGATGCAAAGGTGAGGTAAGTCAACAGCTACAACAAATATCCTTCAAAGGCACACACTATCAGCAACACATTCAGGTCTGAATTTAAGCTTTATGTAAATGAGCAGCCTCTCACAACAGGTGGAGGATCATCAGTCCGTACGCCACGGCAGTGAGAAGCAAGCTGCACAATTCTCATCAATGTTCAAATATACTGTGTAACAAAATACCAAATTACTGTTAACACTTATTCAGACAATCATCACCTCTGATGTGTGCTGACAGCATGTGTCCCTCACCCGTCCTCCTTCACAGGCACGATGTGTCAAACCCAGGCGCGGTCCTCAGCCTCTCAAACGAACGTCACAAGGTCGAGTTCCCGGCAATTCTGCTTGAACCACTCATGGCTTAAATGCAGAACGCCATCTCATTATCTGCTTCAGCTGAAGGTCTTTAAGTTTACACGTGAGCATCATCCACAGGTGCTGCGAGTCAGTAGGCCTGCACGTAAACATCCTCCACAGGTGCAGCTAATAATGCTGATGAGGGTGAAGGACTCTTCTTCCAGCACCGTCTCCACAGACAAAAACCAGTTTGCATACCACCTGGAGAGCAAAGAAAACAACACAAAAACATCCAGCCAAACCCCCCAACACACAACATCATGGACATTGTGTCCTCCAAACAAAAGAGGAAAAAGACCATCCAGATTGTTACCAGTGCAAAGTTCAAAAACCAGCATCTGTGATGGTATGGGGGTGTGTTAGTGCCCATGACATGGACAACTTACACATGTATGATGGCACCATCAATGCTGAAAGGTACATCCAGGTTTTGGAGCAACACATGCTGCCATCCAAGCAACATCTTTTTCAGGGACGTCCCTGCTTATTTCAGCAAGACAATGCCAAGAAACATTCTGCACATGCTACAACAATGTGGCTTCATAGTAAAAGAGTGCAGGTACTAGCCTGGCCTGCCTGCAGTCCAGACCTGTCACCCGTTGAAAATGTGCGGCACATTATGAAGTGCAAAATACAACATTAGAGACCCCGGACTGTTGAACAACTGAAGTTGCACATCAAGCAAGAATGGGAAAGAATTCCACCTACAAAGCTTCAACAATTAGTGTCAGCAGTCCCCAAACACTTACTGAGTGTTGTTAGAAGGAAAGGTGATGTAACACAGTGGTAAACATACCACTGTCCCAGCTTTTTTGAAACGTGTTGCAGGCATCCATTTCAAAATGAGCAAATATTTGCACAAAAACAATAAAGTTTATTAGTTTGAACATTAAATATCTTGTCTTTGTGGTGTATTCAATTGAATATAGGTTGAAGAGGATTTGCAAATCACTATTTTCTGTTTTTATTTACATTTTATACAACGTCTCAACTTCACTGCAATTAGGGTTGTAATCAGTTCAGGATTAATTATGCAAGGACTGTTATCTAGCCTGGGAAACAGATTAATCTGGCCCTCTCTTAGAAACTGAACTATTTATCTGATATGGGATAGGCCTTAAACAATGACACCATAAACCAGGCAGGCAAAATTATATTCACCACACCCCATAAAGACAACATGAAAAAGGTTTTGAAATGTTTGCAAATTTCTTAAAAAAAAAAAAAGAAAGAAATCGATTGTACATAAGTATACACACCCTTTACTCATTTTTTTTTTTTTTTTTTTTGATGCACCTTTGGGAGCAATTACAGCCTCAAGTCCTCTTGAATATGATGCTACGATGATGATGGGGGAGGTGATGGCCTAGTGGTTAAGGTGTTGGGCTTGAGTCCAGAAGATCATGGGTTCAAATCCCCGCCTGACTGGAAAATCACTAAGGGCCCTTGGGCAAGGCCTTTAATCCCCTATTGCTCCCGGTGTGTAGTGAGCGCCTTGTATGGCCTGACATCGGGGTGAATGTGAGGCATTATTGTAAAGCACTTTGAGCGTCTGATACAGATGGAAAAGCGCTATATAAATGCAGTCCATTTACCATTTACCATTTGCTACAAGCTTGGTGCCTGTATCTTTAGGCAATTTTGCCCATTCCTCTTTGCAGCACGTCTCAAGCTCCATCAGGTTGAATGGGAAGCGTTGGTGCACAGCCATTTTCAGATCTCTCCAGAGATGTTCAGTGGGATTCAGATCTGGGCTCTGGCTGGGCCACTCAAGGACATTCACAGAGTTGTCCTGAAGCCATTTCTTTGATATCTTGCCTGTGTGCTTAGGGTCATTGTCCTGCTGAAAGATGAATTGTCGCCCCAGTCTGAGGTCAAGAGTGCTCTGGAGCAGGTTTTCATCCAGGATGTCTCTGTACATTGCTGCATTCATCTATCTTTCCCTCAATCCTGACTAGTCTCCCAGTTCCTGCTGCTGAAAAACATCCCCACAACATGATGCTGTCACCACCATGCTTCACTATAGGGATGGTGACTGGTTTCCTCCAAACACGATGGCTGGCATTCACACCAAAGAGTTCAATCTTTGTCTCATCAGACCAGAGAATTTTGCTTCTCATGGTCTGAGAGTCCTTCAGGTGCCTTTTGTCAAACTCCAGGCAGGCTGCCATGTACCTTTTGCTAAGGAGTGGCTTCCATCTGGCCACTCTACCATACAGGCCTGATTGGTGGATTGCTGCAGAGATGGTTGTCCTTCTGGAAGGTTCTCCTCCCTCCACACAGGAATGCAAGAGCTCTGACAGAGTGACCATCAGGTTCTTGGTCACCTCCATGTCTAAGCCACTTTTTCCCCAATCGCTCAGTTGAGATGTGCGGTCAACTCTGCGGACAGTCCTGCTGGGTCTGAACGTCTTCTGAACTGTGCTCACTGGGACATTCAAAGCAGAAGAAATGTTTCTGTACCCATTCCCACATTTGTGCCTCGAGACAATCCTGTCTCTGAGGTCTACAGACAATTCCTTTGACTTTATGTTTGGTTTTTGCTCTGACATGCACTGTCAACCGTGGGACCTTACATGTAGACAGGTGTGCACCTTTACAAATGACTAATAACCTGAATTTGTACCAGGTGGACTCCAACTAAGCTACAGAAACATCTCAAGGATGTTCAGTGGAAACAGGATGCAGCTAAGCTCAATTTTTAGCTTCATGGCAAAGGCAGTGAATACTTATGTACATGTTAGTTTTTTGTTTTTTATTTTTAATAAATTTGCAAAAATCTCAAAAAACAACTTCACATTGTCATTATGGGGTACTATGTGCAGAAGTTTGAGGAAAAAAATGAATTTCATCCATTTTGGAATAAGGCTGTAACATAAAAAAAAAGAAAAATTGAAGCACTGTGAATACTTTCTGGATGCACTGTATAAAGAGGATAATCCGATTACATCCTGTAATCTTTGACGCACCAGATCTGTTGAAACAGCGTCTTTCTTTTCTCTATGCAGTATAATACAGTAGTACTGTCACCTGCTGTTAGTTAATGGATTCTTGATAAATTTACATGTATTTCTTCTGCCTTCTGAATGCTGGAGGCAGTGTCTGCTCTTTGCTGCTCTCATGCCATCAGCTGGAGGGTGAAACATAGTGACAACTACAGTTGTATGCAAAAGTTTGGACACCCTTGATCATTTTCATGATTTTCCTTTATAAAACATTGGTTCTCTGGATCAGAAATTTCAGTTAAATATATCATATAGCAGACGAACACACTAATATGTGAGAAGTGAAATGAAGTTTCTTGTATTTACAAAAAGTGTGCAATAATTCTTTATACAAAATTAGACAGATGCATAAATTTGGACACCCCAACAGAAAAAAATACATCAGTATTTAGTAGATCTGTCAGGATTTGGCCCATTCAGGGCCCTGGTTATGGTTTTATTGTTTTGTCTCACTCCTGGTTTTGATTATTCTAGTATATGTGGTTTCTGTTTATCTTTATCTTTTGTGTTTTCTCATCTTGTTATGCTCTGTTTATGATTAGTTTTGCTTCATTTATTTTCTTTGTGTCACCTGGTTGCCATGTATTTAGTTTTGTCTTTGTTCCTGTCCAATCTGTAGTTTGTGTTCTTTTATTGCTCATTGTAATGTATTTGTATTCTTTTACTCATGGTCCCTTTAGTTACTTCAGTCCCAGTTTAGTTTTTGTTTATCACATTTATTGCATTATACTTTAGTCACTGGTTGTGATTGGTATTTATCTTCAGTATTTTCTTCTGGTTATGTAGCTTTAGTTATTTATTGCTTTCTGATTATCAATTATTCTTTGTTGTTCTTCATTATATTCTTTTGTCACTGGTTTAGTTTTGTGTCTTTTATTTTCTTGGTCAGCTGGTAATCAGCCATGGCATTTACTTTCATACTTGAATCTGTTTCAGTTTGGTTCTAGTCTAGACTTTGCTTTATATTTCCTTCTTGCCTTGCACTATAGTCATTAGTTGTATTTCTCTTCATACTTTGGCCACATGGTGAGTTCTGTCTTAGTTAAGTCTCTGCCTTTTATTTTCTGGGTCCTGACACATGAGCACATCAGTCTGTGGTTTTCACTTCTTTGTATCTCTGTTGGTTGTGGGTGTGTCACTGGCACTCAGGTGTTTTGTCTGTCACACCCACCTGTCTTGGCTGGCCACTCCCCTTCCAGAACCTTCCCCACACCTGTTTTACATCACACCCTGATTACTCCCGTGGAATTTAAGCTCTCACAGTCCCTCACTTCCCTGCTAGTTTGTCGATCGTGTGTCACATCCTTGCCTTTTTGCCATAGACCGTTTGCCTTGTTTTTTGACCTTGCTTGTTTGACTCGATCTCCGCCATGCCGTGAACCTGAACCCAGCTTGTGAACTGTACTTTGAATCTGCCTCTCGTCTGTCTGTACTGCTGCCCCGCTGACTGCGTTTTTGTCTACCGAACCATTGCCTGTTTCTTCATAAAGCCTATTTTTACCTCCATGCCTCAGCCTGCGAGTCTGTATTGTGTGTCCGATCACTTTCTGTGCCACGCCACATCCAGTTATGACAGAACAAACTTGCCATTACCAGGGCACCGCGGGTTCGAACCAGAACCTGACTGCCATCAAGGAGATTTTTTCCGACCTCTCCTTTTTCTTCATTTGTTTCCGTGACTCCATCACCCCAACAGACAAGTTTGACTATCTAGATCAAGCAGATTTTACTGTAGGTAGCAAGCGTTTTTCTTGGAATGCTGTGTTCTTTTTCAGCCATGCATACCGCCCATACAGCATCTCTTTGTGCAAAGTGTGCTGTATAGTTGAACGATGCACAGAGACACTATCTGCAGCAAGATCATGTTGTAGGTCTTTGGAGCAGGTCTGTGGGTTGACTATGACTTCTCTCACCATCCTTCGCTTCAGCTTATGAGATTTTTCTTGGCCTGCCACTTTGGGCCTTAACTAGTACTGTGCCTGTGGTCTTCCATTTCCTCACTATGTTCCTCACAGTGGAAAGTGACAGCTGAAATCTCTGATATAGCTTTTTGTATCCTTCCCCTAAGCCATGATGTTGAACAATCTTTGTTTTCAGGTCATTTGAGAGTTGTTTAGAGGTTTCCATGTTGCCACTCATTAGAAGAGATGCAAAGAGGAGAAACATTTGCAAATACTCACCTTAAATACCCTTTCTCATGATTGGATTCCCCTTGTGTAAGGAGGTCATGGGTCAATGAGCTTACCAATCTACTTTTGTGTTCAATAATTAGTGCTGAATGTATTCAAATTTTTTCTTCTTCAAAAAATGCCATAAAATTGTTAATGCCAGACTCCCCAAGTACCTCTGTGGTGATTCTCATGTTCCACTGCAGCTAGCAGAAAGACATTGCTTGTTTAAACAGAAAAGTACTACATACAGACACTGTCACTGACTGTGACCTCATCCAGCTTCATTCACTTATAACTGCTAAATATTGATGTATTTTTTCTGTTGGGGTGCCCAAATTTATCCACTTGCCTAATTTTGTTTTAAGAATTATTGTACACTTTCTGTAAATCCTATAAACTTCATTTCACTTCTCAAATATCACTGTGTTTCTCTGCTATATGATATATTTAACTGAAATTGCAGATCCAAACAACCAATGATTTATAAAGGAAAATCATGGAAATCATCAGGGGTGCTCAGAATTTTACATACAACTGTATAGTGCATCGGAACAGTATTCATGGTACTTCACTTCTTTCACATTTTATGTTACAGGCTCATTCCAAAACGGATTAAATTCATTTTATTTCCTCAAACTTCTACACACAATATCCCATAATGACAATGTGATTTTTGCAAATTTATTGAAAATAATAAAAATAAAAAAAACTAAGAAATCACATGTTCATAAGTGTTCACAGCCTTTGCCATGAAGCTCAAAAATGAGCTCAGGTGCGCCATTAGGTCATAGCATTTGATCGCAAGTTTTCATTTAACTCTGCCCTGGGGCAGCTAATCAACTAGTTCTCCATATTGGTTATACCAGTTTTAGTTGTACATGCAACTTTAGTTGCACATTCTGTTGTATATTTTGTCTAGTATTTGCACACATAGTTGGCACTATGTTTCACTCTCCAGCTGATGGCATGAGACCTACAAAGACCAGACACCAGCTCCAGTGTTCAGAAGACAGAATAGATGTGTGTGAATTTCAACCACAGCTCTTTATTTTCTGCAATTTTTCAAGAATCCATTAATTAGCCAATTAATTAGCTCTAAAGCCAATTCTTTTTTTTCCTCAAAATTCTACACACAATGCCCCATAATGACAGTTTTTAAAAGATTTTTGCAAATTTATTAAAAAAAAAAAAAAAAAAGAAATCACATGTCACAGCCAATCACAGTCATTGCCATGAAGCTCAAAATTGAGCGCAGGTGCATCATTAGGTCATGGTGTCTGATCGCATCAAAATTCTCCCCTTCAGGGGAACAAATTCTACATTGTTTCCAGACAGTGCAAACTTTGATCATATTAGTAATATGATATTATGAATCCCTTATTTAAATGCTAAGGAATAAAATTATAGTGGTGCCAAAGAAAATTTTTCTTATGACGTATATCTTAAAAAGACCAAAGGCTGCACAGCTTTAAAATACTCTGGACTATGACTTGACTATATCAACCTTGGTGGAGGGTTGATGTTATCCAGTCAGTTTATGAGTTAGTCCATCAGTAATTTAGAAAGAAAATACAGAGAAAAATCCATATTTCTTAAAAGATTCTGCATAATGAATATGTCAGCCATTCAAAAAAGTAGGTTGCAAACATGATTTCATTGCTACCAAGCATGCAGTGGATTTTTAATAATCGACTACAGTTGCCGACCTACTCAACTGTCAATCATTTTTATTCCTAAACTAATTAAAAAAAAAAAAGATTTCATGCAAACAAAGCAATCATCAGAGCTGGTTCAAGCCCTCAGAGGCTAGAATATCAACATCTTTTAATCCCTTAAAGCATTTATAAAATTATTTAAAAACACAGACATCTCCTTTTGAAAAAAAGTTTTTCAAACAGACAAAAATATTCATAAAACCAACAAAATTTTGAATGTGGAACAGCAGTTTAAATACTGTATTTTGTTGAGAGCAGAACAAGAGGAGAAATTTTCATATCTACAGTGATGAAAGTGGCCCTTGGAAAAAAAAATGTAAATACGACATGAAATTTAGTGCAATTAATAAGCTAAATTAAAGCTATTTCTCAGTCCAATTTTCTTGCTCATTTTAGTCATAAAAAGCTCATTTTCCCATATTGGCAAGATGGCAGGACTGTAACACACAATCTGTCTCATGGAACAGAATGCAGTGTTATTAATATTCCATAAAAATCACATATTTGCAATGGACTGTTACTGTTCTTTCTCTACATTTATCAAAAAAATTGACTTCAACAATTTGTGTGTTTATAACAACTGATTGTGTCTTCACATGAAGAAAATTAAAAACTGATACAAGTAAAGCTGCACTTTCTGATCAATTAGCCATCAATATAACTTTTAGCTCTCAGGAACACCGATTTGAGTTTAAAATTTCATTCATATTCACTTCTATAAATGAGAAATGCAATAACAGATTTTTCTTTTCACTGATGACATCAGCATTTCTTGGATACTGACATGCAAACAACACACAAATGTTTGTCACGTCAATATTTGACTTTTAGAGCATGTTAAATGTTTATCATATTTTCCTCCAGTTGGATATTTCAAGCCAATGTAAGGGCTTCTTCACACATAACACGACTGAAGCCGACTAGCACACAAAAGAGCTATTGCATGCAATCATGAAAAATCAGAGCTGCCTCTAACGCCTCATACACCTGTCACTACAACTATTCGCGCACACCAGCGGGTGAAAGACAGAGAGTGCCCTGTGAGAGCCCATTCGATCCCTCTCGCGGCAGGTGTCGGACAAATTCCAGGTGACACACACGAACATCCAACACCACTTGCTGGACACTTTGAAAATGTGTGGCCATTCACACTATTAGCACAAAAATAGTGAGCACGTGACCACTTTCAAGCTAGATGTGGAGTTTTGTAATTTTGTAATGACTGTGGAGTTGACAAACAACACACGTGGCGTGGCAGAGTGTCGGCTCCCCCCTCAAAACGTTATTACGGCAAAAATTATTTATGATTATTCAAGTTTTGCTGGGCCTATCAACAAAATTTAAGAACTGGTATACAGTTTGATGTCCGCACTTTTAACACACATTCAAATGGAGACCCAGAGTCTGGTGGATTTGATGGGAGGGCCGCTTAATTCGGTCATGTGACATACGGAGAGATGCATCAGACGACTCCAGAACGTTTAAAAAAAAAAAAAAGTCAGGTCACCGTTTTGGTCCTTTTTGCTTGAACCAGCCCCATTTGAATTTATTTCGGATTAATTTTAAATTGCCTCCCTGCAGAACAGAATTTTATCCATTTCTTTTGTAGTTTCAGCACAGCATGGAGTTCACAGTAAAATCTGTAACAGTGCCTCTCATTTGTGTGGAAGAGCAGCAGCACGTATCATTTATGCTTCAGTCTTAGACCTGGATGTTGAAAGGTGAGACTTAATATCCCCTATGGTCTCTCAGAGACATTTCCAAACGATTTTACAGGTACGAATATCAAGACATCAGACCACAGACTAAATCCAATGTGTGCCAAGAAAAGAAAAATAACCCAAAAACGTTTGCCACTAGTCACATGACACAACAAACCAATGGGAGGCCAGCATAGTGCAATGCTTTGTCCCAAGCCTTATGATTGGCTGCCAGCTCCAGTAAACATCAAAATGGCCAACAGGAACAACTGATTCTCGATTTTGCCAGAAATTTCCACCAGAATTCTAGACATTTCTGGAAAACTTTCATCACTGTATTTAAAAACTCTGAACAAGTCAGGTGTTTATTATTGTTTCTTGATAAGCGATGACGTTCATAATAACTGATGTTCCTGTCAACCAAGGAGTCCTTCCAAATCTTTGTAGATTTTTCCCACATTGCATTTAAGGTACATATTTTCCAAGCAAGTCCTGTTGCCTGGGTTCTCACAAAGGTGGCATGGCTGGATACGTGGCGACATGCGATTACTGTAACGGGTGCAAACAAATCTGGGCAGATTGCAGCAACACCACTGCAGCTCTGATTATCAAGTCTTAATCAATACTGTGTCACACGTCAGCCCGCATTCTACCGACAGACAGGAGTTTCAGCAAGCAACGGAATGCATACAAGTCATCTGCCCACTCATCAACACACAAACACCTCACAAATCTGCACTGCTTACCAAAAGCTTCACAGTATCCTGTAAATTTTCATCCCCAAAACTAACACCTGCATCAAATCAGATCTGCTCGTTAGTCTGCATCTAAAAAGGAGTGATCACACCTTGGAGAGCTGTTGCACCAAGTGGACTGACATGAATCATGGCTCCAACACGAGAGATGTCAACTGAAACAAAGGAGAGGATTATAAAACTCTTAAAAGAGAGTAAATCATCATGCAATGTTGCAAAAGATGTTGGTTGTTCACAGTCAGCTGTGTCTAAACTCTGGACCAAATACAAACAACATGGGAAGGTTGTTAAAGGCAAACATACTGGTAGACCAAGGAAGACATTAAAGCAATATGTCTCAAAAATCGAAAATGCACAACAAAACAAATGAGGAATGAATGGGAGGAAACTGGAGTCAACGTCTGTGACCAAACTGTAAGAAACCGCCTAAAGGAAATGGGCAAGGTGATGATGCTGGAACTTTTGTTTGGTGCCGTTCCAGTGAGATTTATAAAGATGACTGCCTGAAGAGAACATGTAAATTTCCACAGTCATTGATGATATTGATATGGGGCTGCATGTCAGGTAAAGGCACTGGGGAGATGGCTGTCATTACATCATCAATAAATGCACAAGGTTACGTTGATATTTTGGACACTTTTCTTATCCCATCAATTGAAAGGATGTTTGGGGATGATGAAATCATTTTTCAAGATGATAATGCATCTTGCCATAGAGCAAAAACTGTGAAAACATTCTGTGCAAAAAGACACACAGGGTCGATGTCATGGCCTGCAAATAGTCCGGATCTTAATCCAATTGAAAATCTTTGGTGGAAGTTGAAGAAAATGGTCCATGACAAGGCTCCAACCTGCAAAGCTGATCTGGCAACAGCAATCAATCAATCAATCAATCAATTTTATTTATATAGCGCCAAATCACAACAAACAGTTGCCCTAAGGTGCTTTATATTGTACGGCAAGGCCATACAATAATTACGTAAAAACCCCAACGGTCAAAATGACCCCCTGTGAGCAAGCACTTGGCGACAGTGGGAAGGAAAAACTCCCTTTTAACAGGAAGAAACCTCCAGCAGAACCAGGCTCAGGGAGGGGCAGTCTTCTGCTGGGACTGGATGGGGCTGAGGGAGAGAACCAGGAAAAAGACATGCCGTGGAGGGGAGCAGAGATCAATCACTAATGATTAAATGCAGAGTGGTGCATACAGAGCAAAAAGAGAAAGAAACACTCAGTGCATCATGGGAACCCCCCAGCAGTCTAAGTCTATAGCAGCATAACTAAGGGATGGTTCAGGGTCAAAGTAGAGAGGGTGTCTGTCTCCCTGATCTGAATTGGGAGCTGGTTCCAGAGGAGAGGAGCCTGAAAGCTGAAGGCTCTGCCTCCCATTCTACTCTTACAAACCCTAGGAACTACAAGTAAGCCTGCAGTCTGAGAGCGAAGCGCTCTATTGGGGTGATATGGTACTATGAGGTCCCTAAGATAAGATGGGACCTGATTATTCAAAACCTTATAAGTAAGAAGAAGAATTTTAAATTCTATTCTAGAATTAACAGGAAGCCAATGAAGAGAGGCCAATATGGGTGAGAAAGTTGGAGCCAGATTGATGAAGAGTACTGTTTGTCACTCATTAAGTCCATGCCTCAGAGACTGCAAGCTGTTATAAAAGCCACAGGTGGTGCAACAAAATACTAGTGATGTGTTGGAGCGTTCTTTTGTTTTTCATGATTTCATAACTTTTTCCTCAGAATTGAGTGATTCCATATTTTTTTTCCCTCTGCTTGGTCTAAAAAAGTAACCGTTACTGACTGCCACAATTTTTTTTTCCTGATTTCTTATAGTGTTTCTTAAAGCCAGAAAGTTGCCATTTGAAATGACTTTAGTTTTGTGTCATGTCTGTGATCTGCTTTTTTTCTACAAAATTAAACAACTGAATGAACATCCTCCGAGGCCAGTGATTCCATAATTTTTGCCAGGGGTTGTACAAAGTCTTGCATGGATTTCCCACTGAAACATGGAGTACGCCAAAACCCAGAAACTGATGTATGAAAGTGTGCGTACGCATGGATCCAAGCACATTCTATTTATACATCACAATCAACGTGGAATTGATCACACATGCACCAAACTCCTCCCTTTCCACACCCCAATTTAAATATGCAAATTCATGTACACTGAACAAAAATAGAAATGCAACACTTTTGTTTTTGCTCCCATTTTTCATGAGCTGAACTTGAAGAGCTAAAACATTTTCTATATACACAAAAGACCTATTTCTCTCAAATACTGTTCACAAATCTGTCTAAATCTGTGTTAGTGAGCACTTCTTTGCAGAGATAATCCATTCCACCTCACAGGTGTGCCTTAGGCTGGCCACACAATACCCCAAACTCTCACGGTGCATTGCAGCACAACATCCATTGTTTAGTGGTTAGCTAAAATTGCTAATTTTTCCAAAAACATTTGTTCTATCAATTTTCCGTTTTCGCAGTGTTCCTTGACCAAAAATACATAAGCATACCAAACAGCAAATGTCAGCTCTCCTCGGTTTTCCGTGTTCAAAACCATATACGCGCACAGACACATGCACACAGAGGCCACTTGGCTACTATAATATAATATTTGATTGTGCACATCCCCAAATGTGCCTGTGCTGGCTTTTGTTCAGAACAATTACACAAATGAACACTATTTACTCATGCAGCCGTCCTTCGTGCACCTTCCAGCGCCTAGCCTGTTCCCACCCAAACCCAATGCATTTGCACATCACATATGATTTGACCACTGATAGAAATGTTTCCTATTAACAAAAACAAAGTCATCATGTGATGGCGCCTTTAAGCAACATGTGTGCAGTCAATAGGTGGGATTACATTAGAGAAACCGGCTCTCGCTGCAAATCGCGCTTTATTGTTGAAATGCAATGTACCTGGATGATATTCGGATGATTGCGTTCCACACAGCTGGCATGGCTCAGCTCAAGGTTGACTGGAACATTCCTGACAGATTGGCCAGCTCCTAATGGAATGCCCTTCTTGTCAGGAAGGCCAGTGTGGTCAACACCTGTGTGGGCACAGACAACCCCCTGGCTCCTCAGCATATTGCACTCTAGGCCAGTCCCGCACAACTCCAGTATCAGTGGCCTTGGTAATCGAAATTGGCTTATGAGCCAATTATCGTCATTTACAAGTAAAGCCTCGTGTCCCCTCAATCCGCACTCATGTCAGATTGCACCATTTGCAAGTTCTTCTGACCACCCTAATGTAGCCATTGTTAATTCTATTTTCTTCATCACTTTGCACATTTTATATCCACCCATTTAATTACAAACACATGGGTATGTTAATTGTTCACAAGTGTGTCTCTAATGTGCACATCACTCTGATGGCTTCTTGTTTTCACAATATTAACATTTCCTAGCATCACCTCTACATGTTGGCAGTGGAACAAAAGCTGTAGAAACGTGTGTACGCCAATGAGGATTTTTGGGTGATGCACCACACATTTCTATGGTCATTTCGCTTTTGATACATCTGAACATTAGCATGCAGATGGATGTACGCCACATTTTTGTGCGTAAGAACGCTTTGTACATGATGCCCATGGAATCAGAGGGAGTTTTTCCTTACCACTCTTGCCTGTGTGCTTACTCTAGGGGTTGGTAACGTTAGACCTTACTCATGTGAAGCTCCCTGAGGTAGCGTTATTGTTATTTGGTGCTATATAAATGAAATTGAAATGTATTAATTCATAAACAAGAGATAAGGGACTTACATTTTGGTGTGCGTCAGTGGTCCTTTGAGGTCAAGAGGTTCCAAACAGTTCTACATGAACTTAAAAAAAAATTCCAATCCAAAATTGCACCATCAATATGCTCGTTTAAATTATCTGTCACCAAAGCAAACTCCGCCTTGCTTGTTTTGAAACTAAGCGCCACTGCCGTGTTTTTACGTTTAGGTGGTTACGGCGTGCAATGGTAGAAAATGTCTAGTGCAGCAGATGACTGAAACACTCCTTGAAATGGTGATACAAGCAAAAAATTTGAAATGGTTTTGACAGTGTTGAATACTTGGTCTCCAAAGTAAAGGTCAAACAAGGTGGACGTCCATTGGATTCTATGACGTGACATATGTTACATATGTAACGTGATAACCAAGCATGACACATGGTCCAAACTATTCCTTTTTACAACCCTGTTAACTAATAATTTACATCACTTTTAACCCAAACTGGAGCAACTTTAACTTTTGACCCCTGTACAAACTGAAATTGATCTTTGTCACCATTTTTTGCTGTTTTTAATCTCATAACTCCATAGAATTCAGTCACAGATAGTCCAAACTATACCTTTTTAGAATATTTATGATTAGACAAATGTGGTATAGTTTACAAAATGATTGGAGCATCTTTTAATTTTGACCCCGTGTAATTCTTCAATTGACGCCTATATGACCGCCATTTGAAAATTCAAGTAGACAATGGAATTTTCAAAAGAGGAATGTCTATGGAGTATTTGTACTGAATAAAGAGGAATGTCTATGGAGTATTTGTACTGAATTTGATGCTTGTATCACCATTTGCAGAATTCCGCTCTAAATATTCTCTTACCTGCTGCACTAGGATGGAATCAAAATTGCACGGTAAATGTAACAAAATGGCAAATGGGACAAATGATCAATATTACAATGACATACAAACCATGAATCAAATGATATGAATCTATTTAGGTGTTATATAAAAATAAACTGAACTGAGTCTTATGTACAGCCACAATCTGTTCCGACTCAGGATGCTGGTTTACAGTGTGTTGCGAGGGTTAAAAAAAACACTGGTAGTGGGTCGAGCCTTTGCCTATATGCTCCAATGTTATGGGATAGTCTACCTGTGAGAATCAGTCACATTCAGGTGATGCGTTTAAGTCTATAGGCTTAAAATTCTCCTTTTTTTTCCTGCTACTTATAAGAAGCCAATTGATTTCCATATAATTGAATATGATCATGTTTGATTTTGCATGTGGAATTGCGTTATAAATACAGGTAATATATTACTGTTATTGTAAGAGTTAAATATGGTTATGGGTTCATAATAAACATTTTGAAAATATGATGCAAGTGCACAGAAAAACTATCCTGCTGTTAATGGAATGACTTGAAAATGCTGATTGTAAACGTACGCAACACAGTCCATATCAGAACACCCAATTGCTCTGTGAGATGCCCACTGAGCTCTGGTCCATGTTCTACAAACCAGCCCACTCAGTGTGTGGATAAAGATAAAAGGATTGTTGGTCATTAGACTGCTCCTGCTTCCTTCCCAGGGAGGGGGCATGGCAGCAGCTCCTTTCCATTTAAATTAACAAGCATAGAAACAGGTCATCTCTTGGAGACTTTTTTAAGGATTCCTCATGTTGCTGTGCATGAAGTATTTAACAGTGATTACAAAGAGTGATTTTTTGTTTGTTTGTTTCTTTGTTTTAAGATTCAGGTGGATTTCAATGTCTCCCTCAAATTTGACTGAAAACCAAAAATCCTAAATTTGTAAGTACCTAAACTAAACTCCCTCTGGGGCATCTAGGAGGGTCAATTTCTTAACAGTCAAAACAAAAAAAGCTTTTGAAATATTTCATTGCTCCAAAGACTGATCAACTTCATTTTGATTGATGTTGAGTCTCCTTTCAGTCACTGGTTGGTTGGTTTATTTGTTTGTAAAAACCAACACACAAATTACTGTAACGTGTGTGTTGGTTTCAATCAGAAAATTCTGTTTGTGAAGTGTGATTCACAATGAATAGCGACCAATGATTACACGTTGGTCGCTATTCACACTCCCATCCAGTAGATGGCAATGTTCTATGCATTTTGATGGGGGGACTGAAAGAAGACTCATTTTTCCCATAATGCCTTTTGGCGCATGTGCCTGTTAACGCTCAAACCTATATGTGCAATATTTTCACTTTGTAAAAATGACAGAGTTGCCGTTAATGTCGATAAACTATCCAGAATTGGTTTTGTTTATGAACAAAACCATGAGTGAAAAGTGCTTTACATTTCATGTCTTCTGCCGACTGTCTACGTCATTGCATGTGGAAAGTACATCACTTTTTTTTGTAACAGCAGCTGACAGCCATCTTGTCTCTTCCATTAGAGGAGGACTGAGTTCCTCACAGCAGTCTGACTGTTGCAAAACACGTAACAGAGAGGAACTAAGATGTATGATTTCAGGGTTTACAAATGTTTTTTGACATTAAGCTTTACTCACTATAAATGCTAGCAGACTGAAAGTTAGCAGAACTAAATTTAGTGGAAGCTAATTGGTCTGCAGATAGTTTTTCAAAATTATCTGAAAAGCTAATCTGCTAACAAAAAAGTTAGCTTCACTAATTAGCGGATTAGGGGAACTGTGCCCTCCAGTGCCTACACCACCAAAATTGGATGGAGGTTCGAATTTTATGCCTGTTGGTCTACTATGTTCTAGTTAACAGTCGGAAACCAAGTGCTAAAAAGCTATGACAAATTGTGCATAGCAGAGATAACCAATGTTCTGTGAAAATGATCTGAAAAGAATTCAGAAACTGAAAACACCACAACATTTGTGACATTTGTTCACATCTAATTTCGCTCATGAAAAGCCACTTCTAACAGGACTTTGCCCTTGAAAATTTTCTCCAATGAAAAATTTCATGGAATTGGAAACTAGTGTTGGTGGTTTGCACTCTATGAGGGCGGTGCACTATGTTAGGTTCTGCTCCTTTCTCTGCCCCCTGACCAAGGTAGCATCTCTACATCTGGAGTTGGTCCCGGAAGTTGGACTGTGGCTGCCAACTGCTCCTAGGGATTGGATTGTTTCGAACTGTAATTAGGATGGGTTAAATGCAGAGGATAAATTTTGTTGTATAAATAAAGGCTATATTATTATTAATATTAATATAATGGGGTTAAATTGGGTCCCTGAAGAAACCAGTGGTGGAGCCAGCAAATTTTTGTTGGAGGGTTGGGGAGGCCTGGGGTAAAACTTGGAGGGGCTCCACAAAATGTCGTTGAAATGAAAAATATATAGTAAATTGCTTTATAAATCCCAAGGTATATGTTTTAGTCACCCGTACTCCTCTAAAATGTGGTATCAATGCACACACCCATCACTTAGAATGATTGCAAATTCATCACTTTGCTCAGTTACGCAATATAGAGACATTGTCAGTATATATATATATATATATATATATATATATATATATATATATATATATATATATATATACACATACACACACACACACACACACACAAGTACATGTATATACAGTGGGGAAAATAAGTATTTGACCCCCTGTCAGTTTTGCAGGTTTTCCCACCTACAAACAATGGAGAGGTCTGTAATTTTTATGGTAGGTACACTTCAACTGTGAGAGACAGAATCAAAAAAGAAAATCCAGAAAATCACATTGTATGATTTTTAAATAATTAATTTGCATTTTATTGCATAAAATAAATATTTGATCCCCTACCAACCAGCAAGAATTCTGGCTCACACAGACCTGTTAATTTTTCTTTAAGAAGCCCTCTTATTCTGCATTAATTGCACCTGTTTGAACTTATGTATAAAAGACACCTGTTCACACACTCAATCAATCACACCACCATAGCCAAGAGCAAAGAGCTGTCTAAGGACACCAGGGACAAAACTGTAGACCTGCACAAGGCTGGGATGGACTACAGGACAACAGGCAAGCAGCTTGGTAGAAGACAATAACTGTTATGATTATTTATTAGAAAGTGGAAGAAACACAAGATGACTGTCAATCTCCCTCGGTTTGGGATTCCATGTAAGATCTCACTTTGTGGGGTAAGAATGATTCTGAGAAAGCTCAGAACTACACAGGAGGACCTGGTCAATGACCTGAAGAGAGCTGGGACCACAGTCACAAAGATTACATTAGTAACACATGATGCTGTCATGGTTTAAAATCCTGCAGGGCAGCAAGGTCCCCCTCCTCAAGCCAGCACATGTCTAGGCCCGTTTGAAGTTCACCAGTGACCATCTGGATGATCCAGAGGAGATATGGGAGAAGGTCATGTGGTCAGATGAGACCAAAATAGAGCTTTTTGGAATCAACTCCACTTACCATGTTTAGAGGATGAGAACAACCCCAAGAAAACCATCCCAACCGTGAAGCATGGGGGTGGAAAATCCCTGCTGCAGTGTGTGAAAACTTGGTCAAGAACTACAGGAAACATCTGACCTCTGTAATGGCAGACAAATGATTCTCTACCAATTGTTAAGCTTGTTTTTCTAGGGGGTCAAATACTTATTTTATGTAATGAAATGCAAATTAATTATTTAAAAATCATACAATGTGATTTTCTGGATTTTTTTTAGATTCTGTCTCTCACAGTTGAAGTGTACCTATGATAAAAATTACAGACCTCTCCATTCTGTGTACGTGGGAAAACCTATATACATATATACATATTATATATATACACTCAACAAAAATATAAATGCAACACTTTTGGTTTTGCTCCCATTTTGTATGAGATGAACTCAAAGATCTAAAACTTTTTCCACATACACAATATCACCATTTCCCTCAAATATTGTTCACAAACCAGTCTAAATCTGTGATAGTGAGCACTTCTCCTTTGCTGAGATAATCCATCCCACCTCACAGGTGGGCAGTCTAAGGCACACCTGTGCACTAATCATGGTGTCTAATCAGCATCTTGATATGGCACACCTGTGAGGTGGGATGGATTATCTCAGCAAAGGAGAAGTGCTCACTATCACAGATTTAGACTGGTTTATGAACAATATTTGAGGGAAATGGTGATATTGTGTATGTGGAAAAAGTTTTAGATCTTTGAGTTCATCTCATACAAAATGGGAGAAAAACCAAAAGTGTTGCGTTTATATTTTTGTTGAGTGTATACACACACACACATACACACACATATATATATACACATATATATATACACATATACACACATATATATACACATATACACACATATATACATATATATACATATACATATATATACATATATATACATATATACATATATACATATATACATATACACATATACATATACATATACACATATACACATACATATACACATACATATACACATATACATATATATATATATATATATATATAAAAATATAGTGGCTTGTTAAGAAGAGCCATAATTGTATCCTTACAGATTAGCGAGTTAATCAGCGTCTTCCCTTTGCCTGCCGAGTGTCCTCTAGTGTACTTGTGTTTATCTAGGTGGGACATCATTTGTGCAAGCGTGAGCCTGTGTAAACCACAAATGGACTTGCGAGAGCACTTAGATGTTTGTAGGAAGTCTGACAGTTTACACAGGACTCCGTGTTGAGACTTTAAACAGACGGCGATCCAGGATAAAGTTTACAGCACAATGTTTCAGGAGAATTCCTCATAAATTCTCACAAACATCACCGCAGCCTAATCGGTGGCCGCGCCGCATATCCTGCAGCTCCTGCCTTTTATCTCTTCAGAGTTCTGAAAAGATCCAGATGTGGCACTATCCTGCATAGCAGGAGTAAACATAAAAAGACATTAAACAGTCACCGAGAGGATAAAACTACAGAGCAACGGATACATTAGAGCACCGTTGCAATTTAAATCAAACAGCTCGGGTTTCCCGAACAGTTAGGATGCTGACCTTAGGAGGCCGGCGGCTGCAAGACACAAGACACAACACACACACACACACACACACACACACAACAAAAGAAAAAACAAAACAAAAAAAAACCCAGACCCATAAATTCTTTTGTGTTAATAGAAGCGATGGGAGGTTAGCTGGGGAGCCTCTCGAGGGCACCAACACTTAAATCTTGATGTTTCTCCTCAAGCGGCAGGCTGCTGCTCCTCTTGACTTCAGCTTTTAAAATCACGCCGTGCATGGGTAAACGCACTTCATTTATACAGCACTTTCATGCTCGAAGCGCTTTACAGTGATGTCTCACATTCATCCGATCACACACCGATGTCAGCGTGCTGCCATGCAACTGAACACCGGGAGCAAACTGGGGATGAAGGACGTTGCCCAAGGGCCCCGAGTGGTTTTCTGGTCCAATAGAGATTTGAACCCATGATCTTTTTGTCACAAGGTCACCGTTCACTCAGGCTTGATAAAATTAAAGGAGAGTCACCGGGCTGCTCTGGACGGTGCCGTTGTTCAGCCACGTTGATGACGTTGTTGTGTGTGTGTGTGTGTGTGTGTGTGTGTGTGTGTGTGTGTGTGTGTGGGGGGGGGGGGGAGCTCTGCATTCATTACCATTCATCGTCTTCACAGAGAGAACGATCTGGAAAATGTGCGGCACAGCCAATGAAAACAGCCTCTCTCAATAGACATAATTGGCCTCAATTTGCAGATGAATGCTTCCATCATGAGGAAGACGAGTCATCTCTCCTCCTGGCCGCGTATCACCAGAAGACGAGTCTCATTTAGCATGAGCCCGCCCCAACAGTCCAACAGTTTGACTAATGGGGGGCATTATCGTTAATCAGTCCTCTTTGTGTCACATCCACTGCCTCTGCCAGCTGCTGCGGATAGACGGTGTGCCGCGCACATCTCCAGGTCTCCTCGGGTAGAAGAGGAGAATGGAACTTAAAAGCAAATGAATTAGTCCATGGGCCAAGCAGGTTTTCGGTACCACTTAAGATGATGAAACGACAATTACAATCCAGCCTCAGTGTACCAGAGCCTACACAAAAATGTATGACGGCAATCCCAGGGTGGCAGCTGGAGCCAGGTCATGATCAATGAAGATTTACACAGAGGTCAAAATGTAAAAATGCTCCCATCATGTTGAAAACTACACCACATTATGTGACTGATCATAATGATTCCAAAAAGGTATAGTTTGGACTATTTGTGACTGAATGTTCTGGAGTTATGGGATAAAAACAGCAAAAATGGTGACAAAGGTCAATTTCAGTTTGTATAGGGGTCAAAAGTTAAAGTTGCTCCAATTTCATTAAAGAATGATGCAAATTATTGTTTCAGTTAATAGGGTTCTAAACATAAATAGTTTGCTCATGTGTCACACTTAGTTATCATGTTACAGGGTAACCTTTACTTTGGAGACCAAACATTCAACACAGTCAAAACTATTCCATTTGTCATCCGTTTATTTACTGGCTCATGGACTAAATAGTAGAGAACTCTGACAGTAGGAAACACGACAGAGTTGAAGCCTTTACGTACAGAGGAATCGTCTGATCTCCACATCAGCACCACTTCAGCTCAAACATCATTATGTCTTAAGGACACTCTTCTTGTGCAGACGTGTGCACCAGTGCGGTGAGGCCATAGTCACGCACAGACTCACATATACAATATATCACTAAATACTAGGGATAGACCAATAATCGTCTGCACCAATAATCTGCATCGGCCGACAATCCTTCTGGGTGCTCAGGTAAACCTGGTTAACTCACGCAAGCTGGGGTCTACAAAATCGGGCAGCGAGTTATCTGAAACCATGAGTTAATGAGGTTGAAACAAAAAAAACCCCACAACAACTTATAATCAGCTTACCTTGACATATTATAATAGTTTTGTTCCTTTGAAGTGTGATTCCTTCCTGGATGGTGATGATTTCTTTATCTGGGGTGGGTTCAGGATCTTGAGGGCTTCATCAATGTGGACGATTCTGGACGATTCAATGTTTTTGGATTCTTAATGCCAATTCAGATTGGGCTGGGATTTACACATGCACCTGGGCACGTGTGTAAATTCTGGACCAATTTGAACCGGCAGTAAGAGTCTCAAGAGTCACATCCAAAAACTTTGAATCCTCCAGAATCATCCGCTCTCATTGCTGACATGCAGATGCCCAAAGAGGAAGAAGAAATCATCTAGAATCGTCCACACCGACGATCCCTCCCATAAATGGTCAAATCAAAATCAATTTTTTTGTCTAAATTTTCGGGTTCCACAAATTGACCATGAATAAAGCTGCAACGCGATTTACGCAAACACGAGTTAACAATGTTTACCTGTACAAGGGAAACGGCATTTAGCTGAAACACAATTCAATTCATACTTTGATTAAATGGTGTTATGGTTAATATTTGAACATTAACAGGACCCATCTTGAGGTTCTACAGCAGATGGTAAAAAAACAAAAAAACAAAAAACAAAAAACATATCACAGATCTATTTGGGGCATGTCCAAGCTCACATTACTATCTAGAGGATGCATTTCCTGAGCACAAACCTGAGTGCTGGGTACAAAGAGGCTTGATTATTATATTATTCAAGAGTGTGCTGTGCACATTTTGTAGGCATGTCATAACATTAACCAATCACAGAGTCACCCAGAATCCTATTTAAACAGGAGAACACAAGGTGTTCAATGCTGTGATAATGAGCAGATGTAATGAATGGATGATTTCTAGTAAGAAAACAGATTTGCACATATAAACACCTATCATTTAGTCAGTGTGCTGTGTGAATAGTCTCCAATGATCACAATGCAAAATTAATGCGTGTAACATGTAGCCGCTTCAGCTGGATTTTAAGATGGAGCACAGTAAATCAACCCATTGTATGCATGGCCTTTTAATATAAATTTAGAGTGGTTTGTCAGACAGTGGAGTAATTCTTCTTTGTCTATTATAAGGTTGGAGTGTATGGTTAGTGTCTGTAATGTGGCCTTAAACATGGGAAGAAGAAAATTGGTGTCACAGTATGGTAAACAACACAGTGTGTGTTATTTCTCTTATTTCAATGTTGTTTTTGTGTTCAAAACAGTTCCATGTTCCTTTGTGCACCATTTACTGTGCACAAAGTCTACATGTGAGGTGAACCAACTTATGTAAGATGCGCTTGTGATGTGTTCGCAAAGAGTCACAAATACACCAAACTAGATGCACTAGACTTATGACCTGGTTTTTGTTGGTCCAAAAATAAAAATTAATAACCACTTCCTTGTGATGAATGACTGGAACACAAGAGCTTTTATACTTTTTTGGACACCATACTGGATGACAAAATGCCTTGTGATGCCAACATAGTCTTAACTGTCAAAAAGGCCAATCAAACACTTTTTGAGAACACTGAGGTTATGTTGATAGAAGGCATGTGACTCCCATCACTGACAATGATTTGATATGCATCCTGATACACTACCAGCGATACGATACATATAGTGATACTGACGATACAGTGAGATACTATTTACCCCGTTCCCGATTTGATGCGATTTGATATGTACTGAGGAATATTCCAGTGGCCTTCTTTACAAATGACCTGCCTCTTGTCAAGTTTTTTTAAAACAGCCAAAGTATTTCCAAACCCCTGATCACAGACCTCCATGTTTGTTGTGGTAGAAATGTGCTTTCTGGCTTCTGTCCATGTTCAAAACAAAATGCAAAGCAGGGATGGTGCGTTCAATGTGCCTCGGGAAAAAAAAAAAAGAAACAATGCAAGCACGCAGCGATTGACGCGATCGCGATTTCACCTGTCAATTGAATCAATGCACACTGAATGAATCGATACACTCGCATCGCACACATTTGTATCTAGATACCGATTTGTATCAATTAATCTCCACATGCCTAGTTGATAGATCTTCAACATGGTTAACAAAAATAGAGGAAAATTGTTAAGCTTTGCCAAAAGACTACTGGTTATTAATTTGCATAATCCTCATCACGTTCAAACCACTCAGGAGGCACCGGCCATTTTGGTGGACATTTGACACCATCTTCATGCTGTTTTGTCTCCTGCTATCAGAAAGGAGGTTCACTTCCCCTCTTATCTGAGACTGATTCATTAGCTAATGTTTCTAGAGAAACTGCAGGCTTACTCGAACATATTTCCAACTGGGATTAACAGCCTCTTAATGTTTTATATCCAAATGCTAATATAATATGATGACATCTGCTGCTGATGTATTTATGCACTTCAATGTCTTGATTTTATGTTGTGTATCAGGTGTGCTGACAAATGTATGGAAACTAAATTGCCCCATGGGAACAATAAACAAACATTCAATCCAAACCCAACCTGAGGTTTTTGTCTGTGGCCCTCTTACAAATAATCCCAAATTACATTTTTTAAGTAGTACACAAATATTCTCTATATTGTGGAAAAATATACTATCACTAGCATGGTGCTTGTGGGGATCCACGGGCTCTAGATTGGGTAGTGTTTATAAAATAGGTAGCTGACATTTTTCAAGGATGGTAATAAATTAGGCAAAGCATTGGAATGGCGTGTGAATCCAGAATGTTTTTAGAACCTTAGACCTCAATAATTTTAAGAAGAGCAACTCAACCCTTTTATTTCCTGTTAATTATGTAATTTTTAATGTTAATTTACTCTTAATGTATTTATAAATTGTTTAAGTTGTTGTTATCATATACACATTAATTTTATCAATATTGTTATTATTATCATCATCATTATTTTTATTTTATTATTACTTGCATTTTGTCATTTGATTTTTAAATGGACCACAATGGAAATAAGTGTTTTCTTTGTTGTGTATTTCCATATATTTTTAACATATTTACACTCATATACCCTTACTAGGGATGGGTATTGTTAAGATTTTATCGATATCGATGCCATTATCAATTCTGTTTATCGATCTGATTCCTTATTGATTCCCTTATCGATACCTCGTGAATTTTGTACTAAAAGTAGGCTTTACAGGTTTTCCATGTATTTCATTGAGTCTTAAAGTAAATTAATATGAAATTGGTCACTGTATCCTTGATCCCTGGACATAAATAAAAATAAACAAAACGGTGTTTCACTTTGAAGTTATTAATTCAGACTGGACTCTATTGTTCTAACTTGACTCATCAGAGAACCGCACAGAGTTTGTAGCTGTGTGAACAGAACGGAGGACGATTCTCGTTTCTTTCTCGCAACAAGACAGGAGTCCCAGTTAGTAACTTTAATCCGCACAAACGTGACTCACGCTTGACATATTCAGGGATGAAAGTGGTGAAAAACAAAAAAGCTGAAACCCAAAATTATCCCCCATCCTCCAGACAATAAACTGGAGTGAGTGCAGCATCCATTTAGGTGAGAAAAAAAAACAAAACAACTTTCCTTATTCAAATTCATTCCAGTAGTTTTCTGCTCTTACTAGCATGCAGCAGTTTTCTAGTTTGGCAGATAGTTCTGGAGGAAATCACTGAAGAAATTAACAAACTGAAAATATGGTTTGACCGAAACAAACTGTCATTAAACTTAAATAAGACAGGGATGAAATGGAGGTGTGAGAGTCACTAGGTGTTCACAGGAAACACTTATTTATTTCTGTATGTATGTATGTTCATTGTTAGTTGGTTTTATATTTTCTGTTATTTTTATTCAGGTTCTTTTTGTCTCTTTCTCTAAAATTGTATATAATAAGCATTAGATTATTAATATATAAACAAAATAAATTTAAGAAATATTACAATTTGAAAACAAATGCACCCGAATGTGATGAGAGCTGCAAATGCGTAATGCTAACTTTTAACATTGAAATTGCCATAGACATGCTAACACGTTAGCATCGCTCCCGTTTTTAAGTTATAAAATACATCTATCAACTGTTTCAGAAGACCATAACTGGTCGGTTTAACATAGAAAAGGTAAATAATACTCACAGACGTATGCTCTTTAGGGTTTTAGCGGGGGGAAATTAAGCGAAAGAAAGTATAAACGAAGCAACAGATCGAAGCATTGCTTCAATCTGCGAACCACTGCTTAGATTGGTTCAAGGTTCAGAGCAAAGCCGCGCTGCAGAAAAGTTGATCACGGACCCGCTGCAGGGTCTGTAATCAATGTAGAGAAATTATCATTTTCCTGACAAACACCCCCCAAAACAACGGCCGCTCTGAAGGACCGATAACAGAATCGTTAAGCACAAAGCTTATTGATGTCAGTGGATCGAATCATTTCTTAACAATACCCGAAAGGAACCGGTTCTCGATACCCATCCCGAGCCCTTACACTCACGCTTTTAATACAAAGATGATTTACTGTCCCCTGCTGGAAAGGCATGTGAGTCCAAAATGTAATTAGCAACATTAGTTAATATTCCTATCTTCTCCAAAAATATTAGTCGTGTCAGTGTTCTGTTTTGGCGCTGTTTATCCTTGACCCAAAATACATAAGCATACCAAACAGCAATTGTCAATTGTGCTCTGTTTGTCCCTTACTGAAGTTGCACGCATGTACACATGCACATATGCACAGCTGCTGTAAGCAGGTGGTTTTAATTTGACAACCAAATACAGTGGATGAAGACATTAAAACCACTAAACATTTCACTCATGGCACCAACATGAAACTTGAGTCACTCATGGTAATAGCAACATGAGACTAACCTAAACTGTCTAAACCAACTGAGCTACAAAAACACAATAAATCAATAACACAAACAACACTGTTAAACTAACATGAACCACAATAACATTTAAAACCTCAAAACACTTAACTCTCATGGTGCACTGCAGGACAGCATCCATATTTTTCAAAAAAATATTTGTCCTATCAACTTTCCCTTTTCGCTGCAATCATCCTTAACCAAAAACACAAACATGCCAAACAACAAATGTCAGCTCTCCCCAGTTTCTGCATGATCAAAGCCATTCACACGCACACACACACGCCACCTTTAACACTGTTAAAGAGGTTTAACTCAAAAATGGTGCCAACATAAACAGTATTTCCAAGTTTAAGTCAACTTAACACCAAGGACTTTGCTGTGTGTTTTTGTTGAAGTGCAGCAACCAGCATCAGTAGCACTAATGCCAACTGGTAGAGTACACTTAAATCCACTTTGCACATCCAATTTGTGTTTTCATATGCACACAGTGTGTGCAGCAGAAGTGCAGTATGTGGGAGGTACATTTTAATTAACACAGGGAAGCCTTTCTCATTTTCCTGGAACTTACATCTTAAGGCGGCCGCTCACTACCCAATGGTACAATGCGCTGGTGTCTCATCAGCATAACAGTACCATATGAATGTAATGCAAATGTATTTCAGAGCTACAGAACACAGCACACACATTATGGTGTGTGCCTTGATCTGTGCAGTGAAGGATCAGCAGGAGCTGTGTGGGGCTGCAGTTTCTCTCTGATGCACAGCTCTGGGAGAGTGAGAGAGGAAAAAAAAAAAAATCTACTGTGTGTGCAAAAGATAGTTATTTCATGTGCATGAAGTGTGTCTCGGCTGTGCAAAATTGCCAAGTGCACGCACAAAACCGACACAGAAACGCCACCGTGTTTCAGAATGGTAAACAAACTGCATTTCTATAGTATTTTTCCATCTGAGGCAGATACTCAAAACATTTTATAATGATGCCTCACATTCAACCATTCACTAACACACCAGTGTCACAGTGCTGCCATGCCAAGGCCTTCAACTACACACTGGGAGCAACCTGGGGATTAAGGATGTTGCCCAAGGGCCCTTTAGGATTTTCAGGTCTGTGAAAATCACTTCTCCAAAAACAGATGCTATTATTGGGTGTTTGCACGTTATTAATGGGACTAACCTGGTTAAATAAAGGTTAAATTAAATTGAATTACTGGGTGGATAATAAAAAAATTATTGAGCACATAATAAATTTTGTTGCTCAGAAAAATGTGAGCCACCATGTCACCTTTTCCAGTGTCATGGCTGCATGATTTAAGCATTAACTTCATGCGCACAAATTAATGAAATCATGGAAACTAATTCTATGTCACATGCACGCAATAACATTTCTGGCACAAAGCTTATTTTTCCCTATTTTGCCATCCCTGGCCACTGGCCATGATCAAAATGCTGCGTCTGATCTCACCCAGACGCTCACTCATGATGCAGGTGTTGTGTACACGCTGCAATACAACATGCATTTTTGTACAATGCTGGTAAAATGCACATTTATATTGCACCATCGTGTAGTGAGAGGCTGAATTTAGAACCACGTTTACAGATGTGTCAATCCACAAAAATCAGGATAATAGCCAATAATCAATACTGATCCAACACCACAGCAGTTTAAATTTGTGCACTTCCCTGAATAGAAGTGATTAGAATAATGTTTTCAATGCATAAAGAAGCACAATGCTGCAACTAATCAATATGACACATAAAAACCTTGGTGACATTTTCCCCACGTTGTAGTGAGCTGCTCAATATTCATGATAAGAAACAAAAGAAAAATGGGTTTAAAGCAGATATGCTTACTTTTATTGGAAGAGCATTAACACACCTGCTCCCCTCCTCCAGTTAAATTATGGAAGTCCTGATCAGGGGTTTTCTCTCTCTCTCTTTTTTGGGGGGATTTGCCCCCAAAGTAAGTCAATGAATATAATTTAGTATCTGCTGATACAGAGTCCTGATCTGATACTGGCATTTTCCTAGATATTAGACTTGCACGCTGCACACAGAGCACATTAACATCACTCCAGTGTACATGCTTGACATTTCTGCCGTGCACTAAGAAAAAATTAATAAATGGGTAAAAACACCTTCAATCCAAGTTACTCAATGCTTTTATTGATTTTTTTTAATAAACATTTTTTCTATGGCTCATCAACTTCACTTAGCGCAGCATCGGAGTAGTAAAACTATGACACCCAGAGTAATTAATATTGACTGAACATTTTAGTTGTTAAAATACATCCATAATAATAATAATCATAATAATAATTTTAAAAAAAAAATCTATAAAAAGTGCGCACGTTTTCCTTTAATTGAGCCCTCGAATTAATAAAATGTGCGGACGTTTTCTTTTACTTGAGCCCTAAAATTAATGAAACAAGTGCATGTTTTCCTTTCGTTCAAAATGAACTCAATAATATGACCTAAATTGTCATCCTCATGACGGGGAGACGCTTCGCCCTCAGCATCCTTTTTAATGTGCTTAAACTCCAGATGATGCCATGCTGGGTCGCTGGAGTTCTCTGTATGTCCTTGTGCGCCCAAACCATGATGATATATCCTGATCAGATCCATTTCTAATGGGGTAATGTATCACACTGTCTGCTGGTTTGTTGGCTAATAGCCAACATTTATGTGTCAAGACAATATTGAGTAATTGAGTGCACGTTTTACAAATTGTGGCCATGTTTAAGTAGATCATGCCTTTGTTTTACTCAAACAATGCTTAAAACGTGCGCACAATATAACAAAACGTGCGCACATTCTCTCCACATGCAAAACATTTTGCGATGACACTTCCAGGGCTCCGTAAGATTGGGACATCTCCAAAGAAACAAGAGATCTTCCCTGAAGGACCAGTAACTCCACAGATGGAACTCCATTCTCTAGCTCTCGCATCAAGAACTAATGATACCTCACGCAAGTACCTTTACCTTTAAAACTGGACTCCTTTGTTTGAACTATCCTATGACTTTACTAATTCATTATTCACAATCGTTACCAGATGTAGTGCCACAGGCTGGACGTGCTGACGTATCAAGATGTGCAACTGACACAGCAGCATGTTCAATTATTTTTCATTCAAATTGCCCCCCCCACACACACACACACACACACGACACTGTGGTCAATTACAGACATCACCTTTATTGGCCAGAATGCCACTTTCTTAAATTTTAGAGGTAAGTAAGTCCCTTCGGCTGCTCCCTTGTTTGCACTCGGGGTCGCCACAGCAAATCCAAGGTGGATCTGCATGTTGAATTGGCACAGGTTTTACAGTATAACTGCCTAAAAGCAAAATAAAACTAGCATTTTCCCTTTCCTCTTTTTCCACTTTTGTCACCACTTCCTCAACATGTCACTGCTGTGCCAGACAGAAAATTGTGCACTTTGCATTTTTTTTTTCCATGTCAACAACCACAAGCAACCTCACGTTGACACACAAAACTCAATTCAGTTTCACATTTACACTCTTACTTAGGCGATACACATGATGAAACAAAGATGATAGACTGGAAACGTTTTCTGTTTGTGGAATTTGAAGTTTGCAGCGAGTCATAGCAGATTAGTAAATGAAGCTTGTTTGACGTTACACAGACTCATCTGTTTTAAATAATGTGCAGGGATCCGTTCTGGGTCCCCTGCTTGTTTCCCTGTATATGGCACCCCTTGGGAACATTTTGCGGCGTTTTGGGGTTGCTTTTCATTGCTATGCTGATGATACTAAGTTGTATATGCCGATAGCTGCTGGAAATCCTGTCCACATAAAATGTTTACAGGACTGTCTCGCAGCAGTGAGAACTTGGATGTCTAGCAACTTTATACTTTTGAACTCTGATAAGACTGAAATGATGGTTCTTGGTCCAGCAAGACATCGGCATAAATTTGATCAGCTGGCGCTTAGCCTGGGTTCATGTGTTATACATCATACTGACAAAGTGAGGAACCTTGGGGTAATTTTTGATCATATGTTGTCCTTTGACCTCCACATTAGGGACATTACGAGGACTGTTTTCTTTCATTTAAGAAAAATAGCAAAGATTCGTCCCATCCTGTCTATGGCTGATGCTGAGACTCTGGTTCATGCGTTTGTCTCTTCTAGATTGGACTATTGTAATGCTTTGTTTTCTGGTTTACCACAGTCCACCATCAGGGGTCTTCAGCTGGATCAAAATGCTGCTGCCAGACTTCTGACGTGAAGCAGAAGGTTTGATCATATTACGCCAGTTCTGGAATTCCTTCACTGGCTTCCGGTCTCCTTGAGATCAGATTTTAAGGTATTACTATCCATCCATCCATCCATCCATCCATTTTCTTCCGCTTTATCCGGAGTCGGGTTGCGGGGGCAGCAGCTCAAGCAAAGCCGCCCAAACCTCCCGATCCACACACACCTCCCCCAGCTCCTCCGGGGGAACCCCAAGGCGTTCCCAAGCCAGCCGAGAGATGTAATCCTTCCAGCGTGTCCTGGGTCTTCCCCGGGGCCTCCTCCCAATGGGACGTGCCCGGAACACCTCTCCAGCGAGGCGTCCAGGGGGCATCCGGAAATTGCGCACGTTTTCCTTATTAAGGAAAACGTTATCCGGTATTACTATTGGCCTATAAAATTGTTCACGGACTGGTGCCCCCCTATCTGGCTGGCCTGGTTGAGTCCTATGTGCCGGCAAGGGCTCTGCGTTCACAGGGTGCAGGACTATTGTGTGTCCCGACGGTGAATTAAAGGTCAGCGGGTTACAGAGCTTTTTATCACATTTATGGCATAGTTTCAGTGGAGACTCACATCTATATTATAATAACCAAGTGGCCTCTGCGTGCGTGCGTGCTTCAATCACGGAGAAACTGGGAAGAGCTGGACATTTGCCACTGATGCAAACGTTCAACGAGCCTCTAGCCTGTCTCTCCAACCTCCAGTCCACCGCCTCTCCATTTTAAAATCAATACATTTCTGGAGGAATCCTTGGGGTCTGATTTAATAGATTGCAAACTCAAGTTTTTTTATCCATAGATGTCCTTTTTATAGTATCACATAAAGAACTATGGAATTAGCTGGGAATTGACTTATGTGGGAGAAAGATACAACTACAATACAACTAATCCATAGCCTGCAGTAAAGGGAATTACATTCAATTAGTCACAAATCAAGTCACTGCAATGAGCAATCTGTATAATGTTCAGATAAGTTACAGAGCAAATTAAAGGTGCATAAGCATGCCTATGACTCACACAATAGCAGGGACGTCGTTGTGACGATCCCACCCGCTGTGTTCACAGCTGGATGCCATTCTTTGTTCTACCGGCTCTGCGGTGGACACTACGCATATAAAATAATTATTTCGTGGTGGATTAATCATTTTTTTCTACAAATTGGCCATTGAAAACAGCTCTAAGCGCATCCTGAATCACAGAGGAGGCTGCAGCCAGAGCCATACGCGCACCTAACTACCTGCAGAAAGCATTCTGAGCCGTCCAAAAAGGTAAATATTTGTCATGTTTACATTATCATGGCTTGATAAAACAGTTGCGTGTTCTTTCCTTCTTGTGTGCAGCTGTTAAAGTATGTTTATAACAGATTTAACTTCTTGTTATAATCCTTCAGATGAGCTGTGCTCTGATGCGATCCGCTGACGCCACCACTCACTCTGTTCAGTTTTTCTTTACTCCACTTGACGAGCTGCACGTAGTGTTGGAGAATAGATCGCGCCACACAGCACAACATTTGTGCGTGAAAGATTTTTTGAACATTTCAAAATTCTCTGTGCAAAATAACACAAACCAGCGCACCTCTCACGTCCTGTATGCACCCGTGAAAGGCAAGTTTACTCTCCAGCACGACACAGGTCATGGTATTGTGTGAATCAAAGGCATGCTCATGTCAGTGGGTCTTAAGAATAAATTGTGCTCACATAGTCATAACTACCCGTTGAATGGTTGATTCAGTTCAACCAGTCCACCCCTACCAGCCATCATATAATAGTAAGTGTCCCTGAGGTAGTGTGTGAGATTTCTACCTTCTAACGTATGTGCCACATTTTAATTTAACAACCAAAGTTTGCAAACAGGAACAAAAAACTAATTTCACATTGAAGAAATACTGCATTTTTATAGCACATTTCCTTCTGGGGAGGTGATGGTTGAGTGGTTAAGCATTGGGCTTCAGACCAGGGGATCCTCGGTTCAAACTCCAGTCTGGCCGGCCAATCACCACGGACCCTTGGGCAAGGTCCTTAATCCCCAAGTTGCTCCCGGTATGTTGTGAGCTCCTTGCATGGCAGCACCCTGACAATTGGTGCGTGCATGTGTTTGTATGAATGGGGAAATGTGAGGCATCATTGGAAAGCGTTTTGAGCTTCTGATACAGATGGAAAAGCGCTATATAAATGCAGTCCATTTTCCATCTAGCAGATACTCCAAGTGCTTTACACTGATGCCTTACATTCACTTCCCCAGCCAATACCTGTCAGTACCCATTTTTTGTTGGGTGGACTGAGATATTAAGGCCTGATCCCACCTGTCACTGGACTGAACATGGTTGCTTAGCCATAACATTTCTGTCACCGTGTGTTCTGAGATGGAACAAGCAGATGTCACCCCACTGAGTCTGGTCTGCTTGAGATTTCTTCCTATAATCAAAGGCCACCTGAGGGAGTTCTTCCCTGTCCACAGTCATCGATGTGCCTGCTCATAGGTTCAGTAAAGCATAGAAAAACAGAATTGTACATGTTTTTTGAGTGACCTGCAGTTTGTATGAATCAGTAAGAATCGTCCCAGACATCAACGAAGCCAGCACTGTTATCGCCACCAAGTATGTCATCAGAAATATTTGTTTTTCTAGCAGCATAACTCAGAGGGCTTTCAACCAATTTACACAAACATATGATGGAAAGATCAACTGTATAAATGAGAAAGACTTTTTTAAATTTTGGTGGTCATCTAGATGTGGATATGATCAGTTTATCAAAACTTAATACAGCCATCAAAACAAAATGTGTCAGTCTTACATGTTCCGGGTTAAATGGTAAACATTAAAAATTCTGTGCATACCCAGAGAAGAAGACAGATCTGTTACCGTAAAACAGAGGGGTGATGTTACTGAAGCTGTGCATTACCACAAACAGAGCGACACATTGTTGTTAAGCCTGAAGTGAAATTCCAGAATTCCAGCCTCGAGGGACGTATGTGTTCTCTTAATGTCTCGTGTTTCATGTTGTCATCTGACTACACATAAGTGCCACACAACGAACCCATCCTTCCCATGTTAGTGCACTTCATGAGGGTTCAGCAAATACACGGCTGGTTAAAATCACAGGGTGGGGGCGGTCAATGACAGCTAATTTCCATCAGATCAGCTAATGCAGACGACAACTGACAGACATAGCAGGATAAATTCATGCATTTCCTTATCAAGTCAGAAATTTTCCAAAAATCCGAAAGAATCCTTCTTCCATTAGTGCAAAAATTGAGCTTAGAAGAGAAACTAGACTCCACAGTAAGACAGAATACAATGTTCTAGCAAGGTCACTGTGAGAGTTTTACAATAAAACAGAATGCAAGCATATTAAACAATATAAAATGTTTCATTACCAACTAACTAGGAGTGTAAGGATGAACGATGATAATCATATCACAAGGCCTGCACTGAATCTTTTGTGATATCATAAAAAGTCAGCAAATACGCTGAAAAATGACAATCATTTGCAGATGAATCATAAATGATTCATAAAATATATAAGTAGGAAACAGTCATGATATGTATCGTATTGTGGAACTAGTGTATTACCCATGCATTAAGCATGAATTTTAAGAATGTTTACAACAGATTAGGGTTGGGCGATATGACCTAAAATTCATATCACAGTATAAATTCACGGTAACGGTATATATCGCAATATAAACTTAAGTGTAAAAATCATAATGGAAGTGTTTCTGAATTGGGTATATAGTCCCTTAGCAAAGCTAAAATGCTAAAAAAAAACACACACACACACACACACAACAAAAAACAAAAACATATAATGTAATTTTCAGAACATTTGTTGTGCAGATCTCAAACCTACAGCTACAATTTGCCAGAAGGTACATCTAAAATGCAAGCCTAGATCTGATGTTTTTGTTGTGTGGGCCGCTGAAGAGGAGGTACTGCTGGCCCACCACCACCAGATGGCGCCCTGCTTGGAGTGCGGGCTTCAAGCACGAGAGGGGGCCGGAGCCACTGGGAGTGACAGCTGTCGCTCTTCATCAGCACCAGCTGTCAGTCATTCAACCCATCACCATAAAGGCCGGACTGCAACTCCACCTCCTCGCCGAGAAATCATCTACCATACAGGTAATTTTCTCTGCTGAATCTAAACCGAACAATAGTCTGATCTCTTTTGCAGCCGTTTTCCTGTGACGGATTCCTTGTCTGCTGTGTTGGCGTTTGGTGTGGACTGCGACGGCTTCGCCTCCCACCCCACCCAGATAAGTGGTTGTCTCAGGAGCTGCACGAGTGTGTGATTGGAGGTGGAGGTGCTCCCTCCTTACTGAACACAGACTGTGGGATTACTGAGTGTGCGTACTCACACTCATCAAATTGTTTCTGTTCTCTGCCAGCAGTACCAGGTCTGACTGCTGAAGACAGTGGCCACCTGGGGCGCAGGGCTTGGCAGCTCCGGTGTTCTTCAGATCCGTTGGTGGTGGAAGCTGTGTGGGTTCCGGCTCTTCTATCACCAGACGCCTTCTATCTTCGAGCCTGCCACACGCCACCTTATGTATGATTGACATTCCGCAATATTGTTATTGTCTGTACTTCGTTGTGCGCTTCACAACATTAAATTGTTACTTTTTGGCTTATCCATTGTCCGTTCATTAACGCCCCCCTGTTGTGGGTCCGTGTCACGACACCTTCCCAACAGTTTTGGTGAAGTTTCATCTCTTGAACACTAGATGGCACACCCGCTCCAAATACATGAACCATTTTCAGGACAGAGGCATGTCCATTTTCAAAATGCAACAAGAAACCAGAAAAATAAATAAATGAATAAATAACAGTGCTTAATTATCTCATATGTGAAGTCAATCTGGGTGAATTGTTGTTCCCTGGCTGATTTTATCCACCTGGTAAAAAAAAAAAAAAAAAATCCTTGCATTATTTAATGTGGTGCTTTCTCAGATGTTTGATTCAGGTCATGACGGAGCTGTCTGCTTCCACCCGGAGCGCCCGCTGAAATAAATAACAGCTTTGCAAATACTGCAAGTTGCTGTCTTGGCTTTGCGGTGTTTTCGTGCATCGAAAAAAACTCTGCAGGTTGTATCAGAAGTATTATCGCAATTGGTCGGTGGAGTCCAAATCTGTACCACAGGCCAAATTTATATAATTTCTACCGTCAACCATAAAAAACTTGCAGCCCTACAACAGATCCGACATGGATGTTGATTTGGTAAATGTTCTAACACCGATGCCTTTCCTGGCACAAGACCACATTACATGGAGAATGGGCAAAGGTGATCTTTAACCAGGAACCTTCTGTTGTGGAAGCAAATGCACTGACCACTTGGCCACAACGCTGCCCCTTTGGCTAGTAACCAACCAACCAAAAATAAATAAAATAAAGCTATAAAGCACACATATGTATTTGGTGTAGCTGCTGGGGAAAGGCCCACAGATGAAAGGAAACTGTCTGTGTGAGTGCAGGCTGTCTGTCAAAGCAGGAACTTGGAGGTGTTGTGAGATGACCTCGGAGGGCAAACACTTCCCAAAGCCCATCTGCAAAACAACAGCAGAGCAGGCAGCTGACAAGAAGATTGCAGCTCTGTTCTGACCACTCCCGCACAAACATGACCACAGTGTGGTAAAGCCCTCTCAAAGTGGCAGCGAGAGAAAGCAGAGGCAGGCGCGCTATCTCCCCACTGACAGGATCTGCCTGAAATGCAGCAAAGCTTGCCTCTGTGTGAACAGACACGTCTGTGGTGACTGACAGATAGGTAGGTTTTGCCAACAGGAGCTTGATCCTGATCTGAGAACAGGAATTAAACTGTTTACAGTGAGACACGTTGCACCTATGATTCATAGTGTGCCATGCAAAATATGATTTGGATGTGATGATTTACACAGGATCAGCGTTACGCATATGTCAACACAAGTAGTAACAAAGATGTATAAGTGTGTAGGAAAAAGGGATTTGGAGCAAGACAGGACTGAAATTTAAGACCTGTCTTTCTCCAAATTAAAGTGTTTACAGTGAGGCACGTTGCACCTATGATTCATAGTACACCATCCAAAATATGATTTGGATGTGATGATTCACACAGATCAGCATTATGCATAAGTCAACACAAGTATGGGGTCATTATGGGGTACTGTGTGTAGAATTTTGAAAAAAAACAATGAATTTCATCCATTTTTGAATAAGGCTGTAACACAACAAAATATGGAAAAAAAAATGAAAGACTGTGAATACTTTCTGGATGCACTGTAATTGTCAATGCAGTGTAGACCACCAAATGCACCAGCTGACTGTAATGTCATTGCAAACAATCCCTCACAGTGCAAATAGCACATTTTTTCCTTAATAACCACACATTTGACATTAAGTTATTTAAATGGCACCCAGGGATTCTCCGGAAAGATCCAGTACCAACAACATCCAGTCTTCACTGGTTAGAATCATGGTCTCACAACCATAAAGTCTGGATAGACTGCATTTGCATACCACCTTTTCCATCTGATGATGATGTTCACAGCACTTGACACTGGTGGTTCATATTCACACACACTGCATGCAGAATTATTAGGCAAGTGCGTATTTTGACCTCATCTTCATTGATTGATTGAAATGTATTTTGTAAAATTCAATGATACATAGTATACAGGTACATTAAAATACAATAGGATAACACAAGAAAGTGACAAGTACACTTAATTCCATTGTAGTCCTTTGATCACCTGTTTGTATGTTTTCCAACTCCAAGCTATAAAAACCTCAATACTTGGATTTAAATTCCCAGCAGATATGTAATTGTGTAATGAGGGAGGGTGTGGCCTAGAGTGATTAACACCCTGTATCAAAGAGTGCATAATAATTAAACAATTTCTTTATGTCATGAAAAATGGGACAAACAGACATTGACAAGTCAAAAATTGTAAAGAGGGATGGAACATTCTTGACATAGCCAACTATTGAGGCATGATCACCGAACAACCAGTTTTGTTGCAAATAGTTAATAGGGTTGCAAATAAAGACATGACAATGAAACTTGGCATTATGAGGAACCCATTATCCTCCAGTGCCATCACAATCCAGAACAGTGTGTTCACAAGTACAAGGTCTTCAGTGCTCAGAGACATGGCCAAAGTAAGGAAGCCTGAAACACGACCGCACCGAACAAGACTCACAGTTTCAAACATCAAGACTGGGGCACGAAATCTCGAAGACAGATTTTACAAAGGTTTTATTGAGAGATGGAATAAGAATGACTCTTGACGGACCAGATGGATGGGCCTGTAGCAGGACCAGCTATGGACACAGCACTTCTTCGAGTCCGACACCAACAAAGTGGAGAAGGGGTACTTGTTGGACCTTTTTTTTTTTTTAGGTACTAGATGGACATTTTTAGGCTGAAGATGGACTTAAAAATCAACTCCCAGGCCTCTTTTCAGTTTTTAGAAGATACTTTCTTCAAGCAGTGGTAGAAGATAAATTCAGCATCATTCAAGAAGACCAAGATTTTTATGCAGGACAATGTTCTATCACGTATTCAAGTACTCCAATGCACAGATCGCCAGCAAAAGCCTCAAAGATGACAGAATAATGAAAGGACCCCGTTCCTCATCGAACTTCAACCCCTTTGAGAACTTGTGGCCTCTTCTTAAATGTGAGCTTCAGAGTGAGGGAAACAAATACATTTTGGAGGCTGTGGTTGATGCTACATAGAAAATTAATGAATGGTGATGTAAAACTTGCTTCACTGTGGACAGTGACGCTGGTGTTCCAGTAGTTTCCAGCTCATGGCAGGCCCAAGCCTTAGTGGTTCCTGAACATCCTAACAAATTTCCTCTCATCTGAGGGTGACAGTGTGGGTCTTCGTGCAGACCTTGGAAAACAGTGACACATCTGGCTGACTTGTGCATATGTGCAACTGCTTGAACTGATGATCGTGGAATCTGCAGTTGTTTGGAAATGACTTTCCCAACTAGTGTAAACCTAAAATTCTCCTTCTTAGAAGTTCACTGAGCTCCTTGAACTTCCCCATTGCTCTGAGTATTGTTCAGTCCAATGAGTGCTGTCAAACACATTCTTTTAATGCTGGGAAAGAGAATCTACCAGCTGTAGTTAAACATGATCACGAACTGGGAGTTGATAGGCTTTAACCTATTAAAAGACATTGTAGAACCTTCAGCAACACCAATTAAAACATTTAAGTGAATGTCTCTATATAGTTGAGCCTGTATGTAGAATTTTGACCCTGTGTGTATTAAAGAAGATCCAAAATAAATTCAAAGTTGTCCACCCAATTCTTGTTTTTAATGTCATTAATGGTGTATATACTGCACAAGCATTCCACCCCGGCAAAAGAACAGTTCAAAGACATCATTAAAAGCCCAAAATTACCATGTCCATGATGGATGGATGAATTTATTAGGTGGAATTCATACCAAGGATAAACAAATAAAACCGAGGATAACACGTTAAAGTATCAAAACACTTATGTCTGATGTGGTCCTCTACAACATCAAATAAAAGCTTTAAAAAAAAAAACAGAGCACTGCACTCATAGAGCCCAAACCTCCGCCAACACTAGTTTGTAATTCCACAAAATTTTACCTTGTTAGAAGTGGCTTTTCATAAGCCAAATTAGATGTAATCAAATGTCAGGAGTATGCATTTAGTTCATGGTCTTGAATCAAAGTTTTATTGCAAAATGCACATCAAATGGGCTTTTCAATATTAAATTCACATGTCCACAAAATCCACAATCCAGATCAGATCCGGATCAAACTTTGTCAGGCAAAAGTGAGTGCCAGTCTGAACCACACTTTCAAATATGAGCTTGATTGGGGCACGTTTGATTAAGATATAATGTAAACTATGCATTAAAGGGGTTTTCAATGTTAAATTTAAATGGCCACAAAATCTGGAATCTGGATTAGACCAAACTTTGCCGGTCAATAAAGGATACCATCCTACATAATGCTCTCAAATATTAAAGAAATTTGACCTTTTTTGACAGAATTATGTGTTTTGAATTGTTCAATGTTAAAGAGAGGGGTTTTCCATTTGTCTAAGATTTTTCCTGACTTTGACCTATGACCATGAAAACTGAATCATTTTTTGCCTATCAGGAAAAGGTAAAGATAATCTATTTTGTATTAACCACTCATGGACGGTTTTGAGAGCCTCACTCAAGGTGCTGTCTATCTCCAATGTATCCTTTCCAGAGGCAAGCAAGACTGAGGCATCACACTTACTGTGCATTGTGTATACAATTTTGAGGGGGAAAATTAATTTACTCCATTTTGGAATAAGGCTGTAACATAACAAAATGTTGAAAAAGTGATGCGCTGTGAATACTTTCCTGATGCACAGTATAGACAGTGCCCTCCAAAAATATTGGAAGACTTGGTGTTTCACACATTTTAATTTGTTCATACCATTTCAAATACAAAAAAAATGCAAAAATTAAAAAATTCTAAAATTATCTTCCTTAAACTCAAACTGAAGGCAAACCTCTACAACTTGATATAAGTTAATTAAAAATATAAAAGCCAAGATGATGGGTTGCATAAGTAATGGGAGGCTTTGGTATAACACCTATAAATAATCAGTTTGTCAATTTTCTTCAGACATGTCAGGGGATGGATACATGAACATTTCCAAGTTACCAGCTAGGTCTCGGACTTTATTTACATCAATTATGAAGAAATACAAACAGCATGGCACTATGGTAAATCTATGTGGAGCAGACAGTTGTCAAAAACTGAGTGATAGTCACCGAGATCGGACAATGCCCATCGCGAAAGTGTTTTTTTTTTTTTAACAACAACATACAAGTTTTATTTACGACACTGACAACCATATTACGGCACGGTGTGACTCTTTTTCCCTTTCCATTTTATCGGTGCGCTCTTTCTACACGTTTCATTTCATCATTTGCTATCACATTTTTAAAAGAAGAATTTTGCTGTATGTCACTGTTACAAAGGGACATTGTACAGACAGAAAACGGAGAGAAAGACAATGTCAAAAAGTTGGGTAATGATAACGGAATCAAGAATCTGTGGAATTGGAGCTGGCTTCAATTTAAAGTCTGCATTGAATACCTTCATGAACATATACGAAAGATAGAAGAACCAGGAAAAGCGTACTGCATTTTGTGTCATCAGGATGTTAAGCGCAGTAAGATTTTTTCTCTGACTGGAAAACAGACATTGTGCTGTTCAAACAGGATTTCACACAAGAATATAACTTTTTATTAATGTAGACGTTTTCTTTCATTGGAAAAATGACATTGTGGCTTTTAATGGATTTACAGGAATTCACACAAGAATATAAGAGACTCCCTGATTTTCAAAATATTCTACAAGCCTTAGCTATGGTTTTTGAGTATATTTCTTATTGTTACATGGGAAACAAGGTACCAGTAGATTCAGTAGATTCTCACAAATCCAACAAGACCAAGCATTCATGATATGCACACTCTTACGGCTATGAAATTGGGCTATTAGTTAAAAAAAGTAGAAAAGGGGGTGTTCACAATAATAGTAGCATCTGCTGTTGACGCTACAAACTCAAAACTATTATGTTCAAACTGCTTTTTTAGCAATCCTGTGAATCACTAAACTAGTATTTAGTTGTATAACCACAGTTTTTCATGATTTCTTCACATCTGTGATGCATTAATTTTGTTGGTTTAGATCCAAGATTTTGCTCGTTTATGAGTGTGCTTGGGGTCACTGTCTTGTTGAAACACACATTTCAAGGGCATGTCCTCTTCAGCATAAGGCAACATGACCTCTTCAAGTATTTTGACATATCCAAACTGATCCACGATACCTGGTATGCGATATATAGGCCCAACACCATAGTAGGAGAAACATGCCCATATCATGATGCTTGCACCACCATGCTTCACTGTCTTCACTGTGAACTGTGGCTTGAACTCAGAGTTTGGGGGTCGTCTCACAAACTGTCTGCGGCCCTTGGACCCAAAAAGAACAATTTTATTCTCATCAGTCCACAAAATATTCCTCCATTTCTCTTTAGGCCAGTTGATGTGTTCTTTAGCAAATTGTAACGTCTTCTGCACGTCTTTTATTTAACAGAGGGACTTTGCGGGGGATTTTTGCAAATAAATTAGCTTCACACAGGCATCCTCTAACTGTCACAGCACTTACAGGTAACTCCAGTCTTTGATCATCCTAGAGATGATCAATGGGTGAGCCTTTGCCATTCTGGTTATTCTTCTATCCATTTTGATGGTTGTTTTCCGTTTTCTTCCACGCGTCTCTGTTTTTTTTTTTTTTTTTGTCCATTTTAAAGCATTGGAGATCATTGTAGATGAACAGCCTATAATTTTTTGCACCTGCGTATACGTTTTCCCCTCTCCAATCAACTTTTTAATCAAAATACACTGTTCTTCTGAACAATGTCTTGAACGTCCCATTTTCCTCGGGCTTTCAAAGAGAAAAGCATGTTCAACAGGTGCTGGCTTCATCCTTAAATAGGGGACACCTGATTCACACCTGTTTGTTCCACAAAATTGACAAACTCACTGACTGAATGCCACACTACTGTTATTGTGAACACCCCCTTTTCTACTTTTTTTTTTACGAATAGCCCAATTTCATAGCCTTAAGAGTGTGCATATCATGAATGCTTGGTCTTGATGGATTTGTGAGAATCTACTGAATCTACTGGTACCTTGTTTCCCATGTAACAATAAGAAATATACTCAAAACCTGGATTAATCTTTTTAGTCACATAGCACTACTATTATTCTGAACATTACTGTACTTCCATATAATGGATTCTGATGGAGCAGCAAATTTTGTCCGTTATAGTCAAAATCCGCTATAAATACGAGGGCTGTCAATAAAGTATAGGTCCTTTTTATTTTTTTCAAAAACTATATGGATTTCATTCATATGTTTTTATGTCAGACATGCTTGAACCCTTGTGCGTATGCGTGAGTTTTTCCACGCCTGTCGGTTACGTCATTCGCCTGTGAGCACTCCTTGTGGGAGGAGTCGTCCAGCCCCTCGTCGGAATTCCTTTGTCTGAGAAGTTGCTGAGAGACTGGCGCTTTGTTTGATCAAATTTTTTCTAAACCTGTGAGACACATCGAAGTGGACACGGTTTGAAAAATTAAGCTGGTTTTCGGTGAAAATTTTAACGGCTGATGAGAGATTTTGAGGTGATACTGTCGCTTTAAGGACTTCCCACGGTGCGAGACGTCGTGAAGCGCTCTCAGCCGCCGTCAGCCTGTTTCAAGCTGAAAACCTCCACATTTCAGGCTCTATTGATCCAGGACGTCGTGAGAGAACAGAGAAGTTTCCGAAGAAGTCGGTTTCAGCATTTTATCCGGATATTCCACTGTTAAAGGAGATTTTTTTAATGAAAGACGTGCAGACGGGTCCGCGCGTTGGGACGCAGCCGGCGCGGGGCGGCGGCACAGGAAAAACACCTCCGTGTTGATAACCATTTGTAAAATCCAGGTGGCTTTTGATGGCTTTCAGTGGAGTGAGTATATGAGAAATTGTTTAACAGCTGGACATGTTCCAACTTGTCCTTAAGGCTTCCAACAGAGGTGTTTTTCCTGTGGCGGAGCGTCGCGGCGGCTGCGAGCCGACGCTGCAATCCGTCCACACGTCTTTCATTAACATTGGAATATCCAGATAAAATGCTGAAACCGACTTCTTCTGAAACTTCTCTGTTCTCTCACGACGTCCTGGATCAATAGAGCCTGAAATGTGGAGGTTTTCAGCTTGAAACAGGCTGACGACGGTGCCTGGGAGCGCTGCGCGTTGTCCCACTCCATGGGAAGTCCTTAAAGCGACAGTATCACCTCAAACTCTCTCATCAGCCGTTAAAATTTTCACCGAAAACCAGCTTAATTTTTCGAACCGTGTCCACTTCGATGTGCCTCACAGGTTTAGAAAAAATTTTGATCAAACAAAGCGCCAGTCTCTCAGCAACTTCTCAGACAAAGGAATTCCGACGAGGGGCTGGACGACTCCTCCCACAAGGAGTGCTCACAGGCGAACGACGTCACCGACAGGCGTGGAAAAACTCACGCATGCGCACGAGGGTTCAAGCATGTCTGACGTAAAAACATATGAATGAAATCCATATAGTTTTTGAAAAAAATAAAAAGGACCGTTACTTTATTGACAGACCTCGTATATAATGTTTTGGTGAAAGAAAACCCTCCTCTGTACCACTTCATCATAAAGCTGTATAACTGATGTAAGTAAAGTTCAAGACATATTCAGTGACTTGGAAATGTTCATGTATCCATCCCCTGACTTGTCTGAAGAAAACTGAATAATTAAATTGATTATTTACATATATTATACCAAAGGGGTTGATTACTTATGCAACCCATCATCTTGACTTTTATATTTTTAGTTAATTATATCAAGTTGTAGAGATTTACTTTCAGTTGGAGTCTAAGGAAGATCATTTTAGACATTTTTATATTGAGAAGCCTGGTTTAGTTTTTGTATTTGAAATGCCATAAACTAATTAAAATGCGTAAAAAATACCAAGGGGTATGAATACTTTTGCAAGCCACTGTATATAAACAAACAGGCCTATCAAATAGCTTCTCAAGCCTTGTGTGTAATTGCAAACAAGGCTCAGCCGCCACTAAGGCCGCTGTTTCTTGTTTGTCATATGTTGAATATTTTATCCACACCCTGATCTGTAATATCACAAATGAACCATAAGCTATGAACGTCCATTAAAGTATATGACAAGCTGACTGCTTTCTTCCACCCTGCAGACTGTTTTTTCAGGGAGCAATGAGTAAAGCAACATAACAGGACTGTGCAAGAGGTGCTGGATATGTGCTGGATTAGTCAGTTGTTTTCATGTTCGTTCTGCTTACTCTGGACATTGTTCAACAAAAGCAAAATGCGTCCCTCCCACCTACCCTAAAACTACTCCTCTGGTGCCTCACTCAGCCCCCAAAAGCAAGATAACCCAACTCCAACAGAGCGATGGCGTTTGGCAGCTCTGACACATTTTCCTGGTGGAAACACAGCGCACATGAAAAATGTGACAAGCTGTCTGTCAGGCTGCTGTGTCCGTCCCGCGCTTGGGGCAAGGGAACACAGGGTTTACACTCCTCTTAAAAATGCTGAGTAACTGTTAATCACATTCGTAAACAGTCTAAGACTTTAACCAGAACTAGTTGTGCTCCGAAGCATCAACGTTTTGTCTCCTGTTTTAATCACCAGACTTCAACTGCCACAAGTGTTTCTGCTCGCTGACTTTGCATATGATTTGCATGTCAGAGCTGTGGTGGTAGTACCAGTTTTGGATTCTCCCATGTCTTAAATCCTAGCGGTGTGAAAACAAACGTGTGGCGCCTTTGCTTCGACACAATAACCAACCAGCTTGAAGTACTGATTAACAAACATGGGCTTTGTCCGGATTTTGGCAGTTAGAGGTGGAGTATTAACAGCGGTCTTAAGGACTGAAACAGCTTCATGTTTCAAAAATCGCCAACACAAAAGCAGGAGGAGGATTTTGAAGAGCATTTCTAATGTTTATTCCCATGATAGTGCAGCAGAAAAGAGAATATTTAGAGCGGAATCCTGCAAATGGCGATAAAAGCATCAAATTCAGCAGAAATACTCCTCAGACAATCCTCTTTTGGACACTGGCCACTTGAATCTTCAGTTGGCGTTCAGGTAGAGGTCAATTGAAGAATAACACAGGAGTCAAAATTAAAAGATGCTCCAATCATATTGAAACCTATGCCACATTATTTGCCTGATCATAAAGATTCCAAAAAGGTATGGTTTGGACGGTCTGTAACTGAATTCTATGGAGTTATGGGATAAAAACAGCAAGAATGCTGACAAAGGTCAGTGTCGGTTTGTACAGGGATCAAAAGTTAAAGTTGGTCCAATTTTGGTAAAAAGTGATGCAAATTACTGGTTGAGTTAACACGGTTTTAAAAAGGAATGATTTGGACCATGCATCATCCTTACTTATCACGTTACGGGGTAACATATGTCACATGTCATAGAACCCAATAGACGTAGACCTTGTTTGACCTTTACTTTGGAGACCAAGCATTCAACACTGTCAAAACTATTCCATTTATTAATTCTATTAGCTCAACCAACCTGACCACTGATTGAAAAGTCAAGTGGCCAACTGGTTTTTTTCAAAAGAGGAGTGTCTAAGGAGTATTTCTGCCAAATTTGATGCTTTTATCACCATTTGCACTATGATGCTTCATTGCCAAGAAAGGGTTAAAAGCAGTGATACTCCTTGAGCTTTTGTCTATATGCATATTATTTTTTGCACCTTTACCATCAGAACAAGTCAGAAAGTTTCTCAATGCGGCACTCTGACTAATAATGTTAACTTTACAAAATAATGTTCATGACTCATTATGAGAGATAGCACAATACCACTTTTTCCACGTCCGATACATCATACATGGAACCTTCAGCATCTGCTGATACAGATACAAATCAGATACCTTTATCACTGGTTAAAAACAACAAACCTGTTAATAAATACATCTGTCTGGAAGTACTTTCCTAACGTAGCCATCTAACAAATCATCAACTCAAAACAAAGGAAACCTAACCGTATCCACTTGTTGGCACACCCCTGGTACATTTACGGAACTCGAGAAAGACCAATGCACACTGATGACATCGTCAGATGCAAAAGGGAGTAGAAAAACCTCGAGAAAGCTCATTACTTTTTCTGTTCATGACTGCAATGAGGTCACGAAATTAATTTAATTTATGGTGGCCATTTTAGCAATTTCCATTAAAATTGGGAACGCCGTTCCAATGTGAGGGTACAGTATAGCCCACAACATGACTCAAATGTGCAATAAGACTTGTTATGATCTGATTTTCTTTTGTCTTTTTTATTTCTGATATCCAATCCAGTAATTTTGGCAAATATTAAACTGATACCAATAAAAAATATTGGATTGCAGCCACAGTAATAATAATCATACACAAGTTTTTTCTACCTTGAGATCATCAGCTGTAAATTAAGAGATAAAAAAAAAAAATGAATTAGTAAAATATTTTGTTACTTAAAATCGATTTGTTTTCTATCATAGACCTTAGCACTCTGATGTTATCAGTTATCAAGTTGTTCAACAATGAATATGGCTTTATATACCCTGAAGAAAACAACTTGATAAGGATTTTATCATATACCTATAAATGATAAATGTTGTATGGTTTTCTGAAGGGTGTAAAAAGCCATATTCATTGGTAAAACAACTTGATAACGATTTTATCATATACAGTGGTCCCTCGTTTATCGCGGGAGTTACGTTCTAAAAATAACCCGCAATAGCCGAAATCCACGAAGTAGTCAGCGTTATTTTTTACAATTATTACAGATGATTTAAGGCTGTAAAACCCCTCACTACACACTTTATACACTTTTCTCAAACAGACATTAACATTTTCTCACTTTTCTCTCCTGTGTATACACTCAAAGTTCAAACCATAGTAGAAAAAAATAGAACATTTTCCTATAAATAATTATGATGGCTTTTAGAAGTAACAAATTTAATTTTAACGATCAACCTACGAGGTTGGACACGTAAGAAAATTTTAATAGTGACTCACCAGTATTTCACAGTTCCTCTGACCGCGCGTCTTCGTCGTGGCGCCGCTCCGCTGTCTGGATTGGCTGATTACTCGGGTGGTATGAAAAATATTACCCGTCCGCAAAAAGGGTGTATTGCTATTTATTCTTTAGTGCTTTATCCAATCATATTGGCGTATCATTTATAGGTATATGATAATATAATATATGCATGCATACATTACTCGTACTTATTCATGTACGGTGCATCAAAGCAATGCTTCATTCAAGTGCTTGTCTAACTTATGATGTTCCATAACAACAGGAGTTAATACCAGTTATGTCATTTCATGTTTGTTTTGTAGCCCTGCTTTTATATTTAAAAGCCAAATATTTTTAGCTTTATCACCATTGGAACAATGAGCTAATCTCAGCTGTGTATTTTGGGTCAATGTAATGTGGTGCATAACTGTAGGGAAACCACACAACGCTTTAAAGAAGAAATTATGGCATCTTTTTCTCACTGGTCTGTATTTTTTGATGTTTCAAGGTTGAGCTTTTCACTTAGAAAAAATAGATGCAGTATTGAATTAGACCCCCAAACAATTTAGGCAAAGGCTATATGCCCAACCGTTGGGCAGATAAATATAATGCCTTACCTTATACGACCAACCGTTGGGCAGATAAATATAATGTCTTACCTTAATCGCCCAACCGTTGGGCAGATAAATATAATGTCTTACCTTAATCGCCCAACCGTTGGGCAGATAAATATAATGTCTTACCTTAATCGCCCAACCGTTGGGCAGATAAATATAATGCCTTACCTTATACGACCAACCGTTGGGCAGATAAATATAATGTCTTACCTTAATCGCCCAACCGTTGGGCAGATAAATATAATGTCTTACCTTAATCGCCCAACTGTTGGGCAGATAAATATAATGTCTTACTTTATTCGCCCAACTGTTGGTGCAGATAAATATAATGTCTTACTTTATTCGCCCAACCGCTGGTGTAGATAAGTCATACACTGAACGTTACGTGCCCAACCATTGGGCACATAAATATAATGTCTTACTTTATTCGACCAACTGTTGGTGCAGATAAGTCATACATTGAACGTTACGTGCACAACCGTTGGGCAGATAAATATAATGTCTTATCTTATTCGCAACCGTGATTGTGTATTTGACACGTTTTGTGCATCTAAACTATGTTTTTTACACCATTTTTTAAGGCTCTATTGCGGTGTGTGTTTGACACATTTAATGGTGCCGTCTTTAATTACTGCGAAAACACCGCAATGGATGAAAACAGACAAACTTCAAAAGTATTTTGAATGGAAGCCTTTTAACAACGATGAAACAGTTTTTGAGCAAAATGCTGCTTGTTGGCTGTAAGATGGTGTTCGTTTGACACTGTTCCCTGGGTGTGATGAGCCAAACAGAACCACTTTAGATCACAGCTCCTCCAGGCTGCG